>NC_088214.1:3027859-3036132 GCF_036934945.1 Oncorhynchus masou masou
AGTGCCTTGCAAAAGTATTCATCCCCCTTTGCCGTTTTCCTATTTTGTTGCATTTACATCCTGTCATTTAAATAGATTTTTAATTGGATTTCATGTAATGGACATACACAAAATAGTCCAAATTGGTGAAGTGAAATGGAAAAAAAAAACTTGTTTAAAAAAATCATAATTAGTTAAATATAGTCCACCTGTGTGAAATCTAGGTGTCACATGATCTGTCATATGATCTCAGTATAGTTATACCTGTTCTGAAAGGCCCCAGAGTCTGCAACACCACTAAGAAAGAGGCACAACCAAGCAAGCGGCACCGTGAAGACCAAGGAACTCTCCAAACAGGTCAGGGACAAAGTTGTGTAGAAGTACAGATCAGGGTTGGGTTATAAAAAATATCTTGAGACTTTGAACATCCCACGGAGCACCATTAAGTCCATTATTTAAAAAATGGAACGAATATGGAACCACAAAACTCACTGACCAGGCAAGGAGAGCATCAATCAGAGAGGCAACAAAGAGACCAAAGATAACCCTGAAGGAGCTGCAAAGCTCCACAGCGGAGATTGGAGTATCTGTCCATAGGACCACTTTAAGCAGTACACTCCAGAGCTGGCTTTATGGAAGAGAGCCCAGAAAAAAAGCCATTGCTTAAGGCATGTGGGAGACTCCCCAAACATATGGAATAAGGTACTCTGGTCAGATAAGACTAAAATTGTGCTTTTTGGCCATCAAGAAAAACGCTATGTCTGGTGCAAACCCAACACCGCATCACCCCGAGAACACCATCCCCACAATGAAGCATGGTGGTGGCAGCATCCTGCTGTGGGGATGTTTTTCATCGGCAGGGACTGGGAAACTGGTCAGAATTTAAGGAATGATGGATGGCACTAAATACAGGGGAATTCTTGAGGGAAACCAGTTTTGAGACTGGGACAGAGGTTCACCTTCCAGCAGGACAATTACCCTAAGCATACTGCTAAAGCAACACTCGAGTGGTTTAAGGGGAGACATTTAAATGTCTTGGAATTGCCAAGTGACTCTACAAAGTATTGACTCTTGTTATTCACGCTCAAGTTGTTTTTTTGTCTTATTTCTTGCTGGTTTCATATTAAAAAATATTTTGCATCTTCAAAGTGGTAGTAGGCATATTGAGTAAATCAAATTTAAAAATAAAAAAAAAATGTAAAAATCCATTTTTATTCCAGGGTGTAAGACAACAAAATAAGAAAAATGCCCAGGGGGGTGAAAACTTTCGCACGAACCAGTATATGTAGTTTATTGTTCTCATTTCTACAACTTTATCTTCTCAACCTAATAGCTCCGAGACACGGCGTGTCAGACCAACGGTTTCACGACTCGGGGAACCCAGACCACCCAGACCATCAGTGTGGGCTTACAAACTGACATCCTCCGCAACCTCACCAGCTCCCCCCACCGCTGCCTCACCCCTATAGGAGGAGGCTCCACCCCCATCTCCTCCCCCTCCAGAAACATCCGCAAGATACAGTACTCTCCTGTAGTCCAGTCCAAGTTCGAGCGGACATGTTGTTCCCCTAAGTACGGTTCTCCTAAGCTCCAGAGGAAGTTGTCGACATCCTCGAAAGCTGACCTCCCTGTAGGGGTCTCCTCCAGCTCCACGACCGGCCCCAGGGTTCCGACTCCCACCACCCCCCAGAAGGTAATTATTGTTTATAATCTTCAGTCATATTTCTCTACGTATTGTTGTAGTCAGCTGCCTGACTCTAAGTGTTATATGTATAATAACAGGGAGCCTCTGAGTCGGCCTGGGCTCGTTCCACCACCACCAGGGACTCTCCGGTCCACACCACCATCAACGACGGCCTGTCCAGCCTCTTCAACATCATAGACCACACCCCCGTAGCTTACGAACCCCTGCAGTCCAAATTCACCAAGTCCCCAAGCCGCACCCGCCCCGCTCCCCCTGACCCCTCACCTCCCGGGGGGCCAGGGGTACCCAGCCTACCACCCTCAGACCCCAAAGACCCCAGGTCCCTTGGAGCAGCCCAGGAGTTCCTGAGGAATGTCCGTGGGCGTTCTCCCAGCCCGGTGCAGCTGATAGTAGAGACCCAGGGAGGGCCGGGGGGAACAGGGGGGGAGAGGACACCGGAGGTGGTCAGTATACGCCAGGACCTGTCTGCCCCGCCTGGATACACGCTGGCAGAGAACGCAGCCCGTCTGCTGAACAAGAAGCTGTTGGAGCAGAGCTTCAGGGAGGAGAAGAGACTGGGGTCTGCCGGCCAGAGCAGAGAGGGGAGGCATGGAGAAGGAGACAGGAACCAGGCTGGGTGTATGGAGGTAAATACTGTCACTCTACTCACTGTTTGTTTACTACCATCTATTTTAGGCCCCTCATTGATAGGCCCATTTTCGCGATTTCTGGAATTGATTACGGGGCTTGTCAACAGAAAGAGAAACGCAACACTGTTCTGTCAATATCACGTTGAAATCAATAGAACGGAGGGACAAATCGTTGGGGGTTTTAGCGTTGCTTAAACGTACATTATACAAACGCCACACGGAAACTGGGAATAACATATACTTGATTGATTAGAACGTGGAATGTCATGATGTTGATTTTGGGAGGCGGCCATCATGGAAAAGGGAACCAATCACTTTTTCTGTTAGTTAACTTCAACAAATCACGACCCACCATGGGTTTCCTACTTGCTGCTGATTGGCTGCTAGTCAGACTGTTAAATCCGTATATTGGTATATTAGCCAGAGACTTTTATGGAAAGATTGCCCTAAATTATCTGTTTAAGAAAGCAAATGATGGCTGTGTTCAAAATCTTGTGACCCACAGCGGGTTTAACAAAATCAACAGTACAAAAACCAAAGATATCAATATATACTTTAAGTCATCGTGTTGACTTTAAACATGTCCACTAACGTCACCACGGTGTAATTCCTCCCAATGAGAAGCGGTCAAAACGTCAGCTTGTGCGAAGCAGTAACACGTACGGGGGTGGGAGGGTAGCCTAGTGGTTAGAGTGTACGGGCAGGAGGGTAGCCTAGTGGTTAGAGTGTACGGGCTTGAGGGTAGCCTAGTGGTTAGAGTGGAGGGGTGGGAGGGTAGCCTAGTGGTTAGAGTGTACGGGCTGGAGGGTAGCCTAGTGGTTAGAGTGGACGGGCTGGAGGGTAGCCTAGTGGT
Organism: Oncorhynchus masou masou; assembly: GCF_036934945.1. NCBI lineage: Eukaryota > Metazoa > Chordata > Actinopteri > Salmoniformes > Salmonidae > Oncorhynchus > Oncorhynchus masou. The sequence continues at coordinate 3,031,026 of NC_088214.1, forward strand.
TAGAGTGTACGGGCTGGAGGGTAGCCTAGTGGTTAGAGTGTACGGGCTGGAGGGTAGCCTAGTGGTTAGAGTGTACGGGCTGGAGGGTAGCCTAGTGGTTAGAGTGGAGGGGCGGAGGGTAGCCTAGTGGTTAGAGTGGACGGGCTGGAGGGTAGCCTAGTGGTTAGAGTGGAGGGGCGGAGGGTAGCCTAGTGGTTAGAGTGGAGGGGCGGAGGGTAGCCTAGTGGTTAGAGTGGAGGGGCGGAGGGTAGCCTAGTGGTTAGAGTGGAGGGGCGGAGGGTAGCCTAGTGGTTAGAGTGTACGGGCGGGAGGGTAGCCTAGTGGTTAGAGTGGACGGGCTGGAGGGTAGCCTAGTGGTTAGAGTGTACGGGCTGGAGGGTAGCCTAGTGGTTAGAGTGGAGGGGCGGAGGGTAGCCTAGTGGTTAGAGTGGAGGGGTGGGAGGGTAGCCTAGTGGTTAGAGTGGACGGGCTGGAGGGTAGCCTAGTGGTTAGAGTGGAGGGGCGGAGGGTAGCCTAGTGGTCAGAGTGGAGGGGCGGAGGGTAGCCTAGTGGTTAGAGTGTACGGGCTGGAGGGTAGCCTAGTGGTTAGAGTGGAGGGGCGGAGGGTAGCCTAGTGGTTAGAGTGGAGGGGCGGAGGGTAGCCTAGTGGTTAGAGTGGACGGGCTGGAGGGTAGCCTAGTGGTTAGAGTGGAGGGGCGGAGGGTAGCCTAGTGGTTAGAGTGGAGGGGCGGAGGGTAGCCTAGTGGTTAGAGTGGACGGGCGGGAGGGTAGCCTAGTGGTTAGAGAGGAGGGGCGGAGGGTAGCTTAGTGGTTAGAGTGGAGGGGTGGGAGGGTAGCCTAGTGGTTAGAGTGGAGGGGCGGGAGGGTAGCTTAGTGGTTAGAGTGGAGGGGTGGGAGGGTAGCCTAGTGGTTAGGAGTGGAGGGGCGGGAGGGTAGCCTAGTGCTTAGAGTGGAGGGGCGGCAGGGTAGCCTAGTGGTTAGAGTGGAGGGCGGGAAGGTAGCCTAGTGGTTAGAGTGGAGGGGCGGGAGGTAACCTAGTGGTCAGAGAGGAGGGGCGGAGGGTAGCTTAGTGGTTAGAGTGGAGGGGTGGGAGGGTAGCCTAGTGGTTAGAGTGGAGGGGCGGGAGGGTAGCCTAGTGCTTAGAGTGGAGGGGCGGCAGGGTAGCCTAGTGGTTAGAGTGGAGGGCGGGAAGGTAGCCTAGTGGTTAGAGTGGAGGGGCGGGAGGGTAGCATAGTGGTTAGAGTGGAGGGCGGGAGGTAACCTAGTGCTCAGAGAGGAGGGCGGAGGGTAGCCTAGTGGTTAGAGTGGAGGGCGGGGAGGTAACCTAGTGGTTAGAGAGGAGGGGCGGAGGGTAGCCTAGTGGTTAGAGTGGAGGGCGGAAGGGTAGCCTAGTGGTTAGAGAGGAGGGGCGGAGGGTAGCTTAGTGGTTAGAGTGGAGGGGCGGGAGGGTAGCCTAGTGCTTAGAGTGGAGGGGCGGCAGGGTAGCCTAGTGGTTAGAGTGGAGGGCGGGAAGGTAGCCTAGTGGTTAGAGTGGAGGGGCGGGAGGGTAGCATAGTGGTTAGAGTGGAGGGGCGGGAGGTAACCTAGTGCTCAGAGAGGAGGGGCGGAGGGTAGCCTAGTGGTTAGAGTGGAGGGCGGGAGGTAACCTAGTGGTTAGAGAGGAGGGGCGGAGGGTAGCCTAGTGGTTAGAGAGGAGGGGCGGGAGGGTAGCCTAGTGGTTAGAGTGGAGGGGCGGGAGGGTAGCCTAGTGGTTAGAGTGGAGGGGCGGGAGGTAACCTAGTGGTTAGAGAGGAGGGGGGAGGGTAGCCTAGTGGTTAGAGTGGAGGGGCGGGAGGGTAGCCTAGTGGGTGGAGTGGAGGGGCGGGAGGGTAGCCTAGTGGTTAGAGCAGAGGGGCGGGAGGGTAGCCTAGTGGTTATAGTAGAGGGGCGGGAGGTAACCTAGTGGTTAGAGAGGAGGGGCGGAGGGTAGCCTAGTGGTTAGAGAGGAGGGGCGGGAGGGTAGCCTAGTGGTTAGACTGGAGGGGCGGGAGGGTAGCCTAGTGGTTAGAGTGGAGGGGGGGGAGGTAACCTAGTGGTTAGAGAGGAGGGGGGAGGGTAGCCTAGTGGTTAGAGTGGAGGGGCGGGAGGGTAGCCTAGTGGGTGGAGTGGAGGGGCGGAGGGTAGCCTAGTGGTTAGAGCAGAGGGGCGGGAGGGTAGCCTAGTGGTTATAGTAGAGGGGGCGGGAGGTAACCTAGTGGTTAGAGAGGAGGGGGCGGAGGGTAGCCTAGTGGTTAGGAGAGGAGGGGCGGGAGGGGTAGCCTAGTGGTTAGAGTGGAGGGGCGGGAGGGTAGCCTAGTGGTTAGAGTGGAGGGGCGGGAGGTAACCTAGTGGTTAGAGAGGAGGGGAGGGTAGCCTAGTGGTTAGAGTGGAGGGGCGGGGAGGGTAGCCTAGTGGTTAGAGTGGAGGGCGGGAGGGTAGCCTAGTGGTTATAGTAGAGGGGCGGGAGGTAACCTAGTGGTTAGAGAGGAGGGGCGGAGGGTAGCCTAGTTGTTAGAGTGGAGAGGCTGTGTGGGAGGTAACCTAGTGGTTAGAGAGGAGGGGCGGAGGGTAGCCTAGTGGTTAGAGGGGAGGGGCGGCAGGTAGCCTAGTGGTTAGAGTGGAGGTGTCGGCAGGTAGCCTAGTGGTTAGAGTGTAGGGGGGGCAGGGTAGCCTAGTGGTTAGAGTGGAGGGGCGGCAGGGTAGCCTCGTGATCAGAGCGTTGGACTAGTAACCGAAATGTTGCAAGTTCATATCCCCGAGATGACAAGGTACAAATCTGTCGTTCTGCCCCTGAACAGGCAGTTAACCCACTGTTCCTAGGCCGTCATTGAAAATAAAAATTTGTTCTTAACTGACTTGCCTGGTTAAATAAAGGTTAAAATATATATATATATATATCATTTAAAAGACGGATACAAACCTTGACATTGATTCATAAAAAATCTATTAGGTGGTGCATATTGTAAGACCGTATTTAGTCATTACAAGCAGTGTAGTTAAACCAGAAGTACATATTTGGGGTGGCAGGGTAGCCTAGTGGTTAGAGCGTTGGACTAGTAACCAGAAGGTTAACCCACTGTTCCTAGGCCGTCATTGAAAATAAGAATTTGTTCTTAACTGACTTGCCTAGTTAAATAAAGGTAAAAATAAAATACTGTCCATATCATGGAGAAGTACCCTAATATATATTGATCAGATATTATAAATAATAATGCCACTTAGCAGACACTTTTATCCAAAGCGTCTTACAGTCATGCAGTACATACATCTTACATAGTGGTGGTCCCGGGAATCCAAATCCCACTACCGTGACGTTACAAGCACCATGCTCGACCAACTGAGCTACAAATGACCAAAAGAGAATTCAGTATCTTATAAATGATTTAAATATGTTAATTGAGGATTGATAGTAAATGAAGCAAATTCACACGTAATCATATTTCTCACTCGGTTAGACATTTGCCCCGGGGGGCAAGAGATTCCATAACGACCCTTTCATTCCAGGTCTCTACGATTTGGCTACTAGGAAAAACAAAATTAACATTCTCATTTACATTTTGATAACTCCGTGCTGGTGTTTTCTTCTCAGATCAAAGAGCATTGACTGACACTATGGTAATGTAATGGTAATATTTTAATACTTTTTAATTACTTTAATTACTTTTTTTTCTTCACATTCCACACAGTGTTCTACTGCATTTTCCCCAAGTGCAGTACTACTACAGTACTACTACAGTATTACTACAGTATTACTACAGTACTACTACTATTGCGCTTCATTTTTTTCTACACTAAGAGGGTGTTTCTGGCTCCTTCTTGCTCCTCCCATCTCTGCTTCAGCCTCCACTCACCACTCATTCATTATCCCTCTGCTTCAGCCTCTACTTACCACTCATTCATTATCCCTCTGCTTCAGCCTCTTCAGCCTCCACTTACCACTCATTCAGTATCCCTCTGCTTCAGCCTCCACTTACCACTCATTCATTATCCCTCTGCTTCAGCCTCCACTCACCACTCATTCAGTATCCCTCTGCTTCAGCCTCCACTTACCACTCATTCATTATCCCTCTGCTTCAGCCTCCACTCACCACTCATTCAGTATCCCTCTGCTTCAGCCTCTACTTACCACTCATTCATTATCCCTCTGCTTCAGCCTCTTCAGCCTCCACTTACCACTCATTCATTATCCCTCTGCTTCAGCCTCTACTTACCACTCATTCAGTATCGCTCTGCTTCAGCCTCTACTCACCACTCATTCATTATCCCTCTGCTTCAGCCTCTACTTACCACTCATTCATTATCCCTCTGCTTCAGCCTCTACTTACCACTCATTCAGTATCCCTCTGTTAGTCAGCAGTCTGAGGGATAAGGTCTATCCCGATCACTGGGGATTTTGCAGTCTGGCTCACATGGCGAGCAATATGTTGGAAAAACATTTTTTAAATTTTTGGTTGAAATTCTTTAAGTAATGGTAGTATTTGTAGGACATTATGGGCTAGGAGGTGGACCGTTAAACAGTAGGTTGAAAAAGGAATATAGCATTATGATAATACTATACATTAAAACAGGATGAAAACATTACAGCACTAAATTGTAATCCAGTTCTGTAGAGGTATTGTTAGAGAGGAGTAAAGATAAAGATTTTTGTTGGGGTGCCAGTTAGGTATTAACCCTGCCGATAGGAGAAGAGTTGGAGAGCGAGACTACTACTACCAGACACACACATCAGCAGAACAGATTGTTGGCCAGATAGCCAGTGGAGACTAGAGTATAGCCTGTTGGCCAGATAGCCAGTGGAGACTAGAGTATAGCCTGTTGGCCAGATAGCCAGTGGAGACTAGAGTATAGCCTGTTGGCCAGATAGTCAGTGGAGACTAGAGTATAGCCTGTTGGCCAGATAGCCAGTGGAGACTAGAGTGTAGCCCGTTGGCCATGTAGCCTATTGGCCAGTAGAGACTACAGTGTAGCCTGTTGGCCAGATAGACAGTGGAGGCTAGAGTGTAGCTTGTTGGCCAGATAGACAGTAGAGACTAGAGTGTAGCCTGCTGGCCAGATAGTCAGTGGAGACTGTTGGCCAGATAGCAGCCTG
>NC_088214.1:3036232-3058732 GCF_036934945.1 Oncorhynchus masou masou
CTCTCTTTCCCTACCCCTCTCTCTCTCTTTCCCTACCCCCTCTCTCTCTCTCTCTCTCTCTCTCTATCTCTCTCTCTCCCTACCCCCTCTCTCTCCCTATCTCTCTCTCTCTTTCCCTACTCACCCTCTCTCTTTCCCTACCTCTCTCTCTCTCTCCCTACCTCTCTCTCTCTTTCCCTACCCCCCCTCTCTTTCCCTATCTCTCTCTCTCTCTTTCCCTACCCCCCCCTCTCTTTCCCTACCCCCCTCTCTCGTTCCCTACCTCTCTCTTTTCCTACCCCCTCTCTCTCTCTCTTTCCCTACCTCTCTCTCTCTTTCCCTACCTCTCTCTCTCTTCCCCTTCTCTCCCTGTCTCACACACTAAAGGTGCGTGGGTCAGCTGTTTGTCCTACCACCCGACTATATGTGATAAAGTACAAATCTGAGGCCCGAACCTCTAATATAGAAACTGTGCTGTAAACATCAGTCAGAGGAGGCTGAATGATTTGTTGACATGGAGTGCAGGAGTTTTCTGCCTGATTCAGATAAGCTTTGTTTCTGCTTATAATATGCAACATTTTGGTTAACTATTTGTTAGTCAGATTGTCTCTAATTAGATACATACAGCTTCTCTACTGTCATTATATGTTGCCCCAGAAGACTGAAGAAACCCCTGCTCTCCAGAATAATGTCAGAAATGATAGAATGGATGTTTCCATCTAGTTGATATCGGTAACGTTTTCTCTGTCATCACTGCTTCTTTCAAAGAGGTTTAGGGACCGGGGAGAAAAATCAGTTTGACTGGTTGGAAGGACATAGAAAGCTGTGAAAACCACCCAACATGTTTCTGATAAGATTTCAGTTCAGCTTGGAAGTATATTTTATGTGGTTGAAATATTGCCATCTGTTATGATGTTGATAAAGACATCTACCCCTCTTACATACGGTCCCTAACTGTGGTTGAAAGACTATCAGCTGTTACGATGTTGCTAAAGACAGCACCTTTACATACGGTCCCTAACTGTGGTTGAAAGACTATCAGCTGTTATGATGTTGATAAAGACAACACCTTTACATACGGTCCCTAAATGTGGTTGGAAGACTATCAGCTGTTATGATGTTGATAAAGACAACACCTTTACATACGGTCCCTAACTGTGGTTGGAAGACTATCAGCTGTTATGATGTTGATAAAGACAGCACCTTTACATACGGTCCCTAACTGTGGTTGAAAGACTATCAGCTGTTATGATGTTGATAAAGACAACACCTTTACATACGGCCCCTAACTGTGGTTGGAAGACTCTCTGCTGTTATGATGTTGATAAAGACAACACCTTTACATACGGTCCCTAACTGTGGTTGGAAGACTATCAGCTGTTATGATGTTGATAAAGACAACACCTTTACATACGGTCCCTAACTGCACATTCACAGTCTCTCAAGATGCTGAAATAAATAAATCCTATTGCTACACTCCTGTTCCTCAGTCAAAATGTGTATAGCGCCTCACAATCATCACACACAACACCACACCGCTATAAGCCTCTTTTAACACTTCACCTAATCTTTCCCAAACATTACTGTTCTGGTCCTCTCTTCTATACCATTAGACTGCTGTTCTGGTCCTCTCTTCTATACCATTAGACTACTGTTCTGGTCCTCTCTTCTATAACAGACTACTGTTCTGGTCCTCTCTTCTATAACATTAGACTACTGTTCTGGTCCTCTCTTCTATACCATTAGACTACTGTTCTGGTCCTCTCTTCTATAACATTAGACTACTGTTCTGGTCCTCTCTTCTATAACAGACTACTGTCCTGGTCCTCTCTTCTATACCATTAGACTACTGTTCTGGTCCTCTCTTCTATAACATTAGAATACTGTTCTGGTCCTCTCTTCTATAACAGACTACTGTTCTGGTCCTCTCTTCTATACCATTAGACTACTGTTCTGGTCCTCTCTTCTATAACATTAGACTACTGTTCTGGTCCTCTCTTCTATAACATTAGACTACTGTTCTGGTCCTCTCTTCTATAACAGACTACTGTTCTGGTCCTCTCTTCTATACCATTAGACTACTGTTCTGGTCCCTCTTCTATACCATTAGACTACTGTTCTGGTCCTCTCTTCTATAACATTAGACTACTGTTCTGGTCCTCTCTTCTATACCATTAGACTACTGTTCTGGTCCTCTCTTCTATACCATTAGACTACTGTTCTGGTCCTCTCTTCTATAACAGACTACTGTTCTGGTCCTCTCTTCTATAACATTAGACTACTGTTCTGGTCCTCTCTTCTATAACATTAGACTACTGTTCTGGTCCTCTCTTCTATAACAGACTACTGTTCTGGTCCTCTCTTCTATAACATTAGACTACTGTTCTGGTCCTCTCTTCTATAACAGACTACTGTTCTGGTCCTCTCTTCTGTAACATTAGACTACTGTTCTGGTCCTCTCTTCTATAACATTAGACTACTGTTCTGGTCCTCTCTTCTATACCATTAGACTACTGTTCTGGTCCTCTCTTCTATAACATTAGACTACTGTTCTGGTCCTCTCTTCTATAACAGACTACTGTTCTGGTCCTCTCTTCTATAACATTAGACTGCTGTTCTGGTCCTCTCTTCTATAACATTAGACTACTGTTCTGGTCCTCTCTTCTATAACATTAGACTACTGTTCTGGTCCTCTCTTCTATAACAGACTACTGTTCTGGTCCTCTCTTCTATAACATTAGACTACTGTTCTGGTCCTCTCTTCTATAACAGACTACTGTTCTGGTCCTCTCTTCTGTAACATTAGACTACTGTTCTGGTCCTCTCTTCTATAACATTAGACTACTGTTCTGGTCCTCTCTTCTATAACAGACTACTGTTCTGGTCCTCTCTTCTATACCATTAGACTACTGTTCTGGTCCTCTCTTCTATAACAGACTACTGTTCTGGTCCTCTCTTCTGTAACATTAGACTACTGTTCTGGTCCTCTCTTCTATAACAGACTACTGTTCTGGTCCTCTCTTCTGTAACATTAGACTACTGTTCTGGTCCTCTCTTCTATAACAGACTACTGTTCTGGTCCTCTCTTCTATACCATTAGACTACTGTTCTGGTCCTCTCTTCTATAACAGACTACTGTTCTGGTCCTCTCTTCTATAACATTAGACTGCTGTTCTGGTCCTCTCTTCTATAACATTAGACTACTGTTCTGGTCCTCCCTTCTATAACATTAGACTACTGTTCTGGTCCTCTCTTCTATAACAGACTACTGTTCTGGTCCTCTCTTCTATAACATTAGACTGCTGTTCTGGTCCTCTCTTCTATAACATTAGACTACTGTTCTGGTCCTCTCTTCTATAACATTAGACTACTGTTCTGTCCTCTCTTCTATAACAGACTACTGTTCTGGTCCTCTCTTCTATAACATTAGACTACTGTTCTGGTCCTCTCTTCTATAACAGACTACTGTTCTGGTCCTCTCTTCTGTAACATTAGACTACTGTTCTGGTCCTCTCTTCTATAACAGACTACTGTTCTGGTCCTCTCTTCTATACCATTAGACTACTGTTCTGGTCCTCTCTTCTATAACAGACTACTGTTCTGGTCCTCTCTTCTGTAACATTAGACTACTGTTCTGGTCCTCTCTTCTATAACAGACTACTGTTCTGGTCCTCTCTTCTATAACAGACTACTGTTCTGGTCCTCTCTACTATAACATTAGACTACTGTTCTGGTCCTCTCTTCTATAACAGACTACTGTTCTGGTCCCCTCTTCTATAACAGACTACTGTTCTGGTCCTCTCTTCTATAACAGACTACTGTTCTGGTCCTCTCTTCTATACCATTAGACTACTGTTCTGGTCCTCTCTTCTATAACATCAGACTGCTGTTCTGGTCCTCTCTTCTATAACAGACTACTGTTCTGGTCCTCTCTTCTATAACAGACTACTGTTCTGGTCCTCTCTTCTATAACAGACTACTGTTCTGGTCCTCTCTTCTATAACATTAGACTACTGTTCTGGTCCTCTCTTCTATAACAGACTACTGTTCTGGTCCTCTCTTCTATACCATTAGACTACTGTTCTGGTCCTCTCTTCTATAACATTAGACTACTGTTCTGGTCCTCTCTTCTATAACAGACTACTGTTCTGGTCCTCTCTTCTATAACAGACTACTGTTCTGGTCCTCTCTTCTATAACATTAGACTACTGTTCTGGTCCTCTCTTCTATAACAGACTACTGTTCTGGTCCTCTCTTCTATAACAGACTACTGTTCTGGTCCTCTCTTCTATACCATTAGACTACTGTTCTGGTCCTCTCTTCTATAACATTAGACTACTGTTCTGGTCCTCTCTTCTATAACAGACTACTGTTCTGGTCCTCTCTTCTATAACAGACTACTGTTCTGGTCCTCTCTTCTATACCATTAGACTACTGTTCTGGTCCTCTCTTCTATAACATTAGACTACTGTTCTGGTCCTCTCTTCTATAACAGACTACTGTTCTGGTCCTCTCTTCTGTAACATTAGACTACTGTTCTGGTCCTCTCTTCTATAACATTAGACTACTGTTCTGGTCCTCTCTTCTGTAACATTAGACTACTGTTCTGGTCCTCTCTTCTATAACAGACTACTGTTCTGGTCCTCTTCTATAACATTAGACTACTGTTCTGGTCCTCTCTACTATAACAGACTACTGTTCTGGTCTCTCTTCTATAACAGACTACTGTTCTGGTCCTCTCTTCTATAACATTAGACTACTGTTCTGGTCCTCTCTTCTATAACAGACTACTGTTCTGGTCCTCTCTTCTATAACATTAGACTACTGTTCTGGTCCTCTCTTCTATAACAGACTACTGTTCTGGTCCTCTCTTCTATACCATTAGACTACTGTTCTGGTCCTCTCTTCTATAACAGACTACTGTTCTGGTCCTCTCTTCTATAACAGACTACTGTTCTGGTCCTCTCTTCTATACCATTAGACTACTGTTCTGGTCCTCTCTTCTATAACATTAGACTACTGTTCTGGTCCTCTCTTCTATAACAGACTACTGTTCTGGTCCTCTCTTCTGTAACATTAGACTACTGTTCTGGTCCTCTCTTCTATAACAGACTACTGTTCTGGTCCTCTCTTCTATAACATTAGACTACTGTTCTGGTCCTCTCTACTATAACAGACTACTGTTCTGGTCCTCTCTTCTATAACAGACTACTGTTCTGGTCCTCTCTTCTATAACATTAGACTACTGTTCTGGTCCTCTCTTCTATAACAGACTACTGTTCTGGTCCTCTCTTCTATACCATTAGACTACTGTTCTGGTCCTCTCTTCTATAACAGACTACTGTTCTGGTCCTCTCTTCTATAACAGACTACTGTTCTGGTCCTCTCTTCTATAACATTAGACTACTGTTCTGGTCCTCTCTTCTATAACATTAGACTACTGTTCTGGTCCTCTCTTCTATAACATTAGACTACTGTTCTGGTCCTCTCTTCTATACCATTAGACTACTGTTCTGGTCCTCTCTTCTATAACATTAGACTACTGTTCTGGTCCTCTCTTCTATAACATTAGACTACTGTTCTGGTCCTCTCTTCTATAACAGACTACTGTTCTGGTCCTCTCTTCTATAACATTAGACTACTGTTCTGGTCCTCTCTTCTATAACAGACTACTGTTCTGGTCCTCTCTTCTGTAACAGACTACTGTTCTGGTCCTCTCTTCTATAACATTAGACTACTGTTCTGGTCCTCTCTTCTATACCATTAGACTACTGTTCTGGTCCTCTCTTCTATACCATTAGACTACTGTTCTGGTCCTCTCTTCTATAACAGACTACTGTTCTGGTCCCCTCTTCTATAACAGACTACTGTTCTGGTCCTCTCTTCTATAACAGACTACTGTTCTGGTCCTCTCTTCTATACCATTAGACTACTGTTCTGGTCCTCTCTTCTATAACAGACTACTGTTCTGGTCCTCTCTTCTATACCATTAGACTACTGTTCTGGTCCTCTCTTCTATAACAGACTACTGTTCTGGTCCTCTCTTCTATAACAGACTACTGTTCTGGTCCTCTCTTCTATAACAGACTACTGTTCTGGTCCTCTCTTCTATAACAGACTACTGTTCTGGTCCTCTCTTCTATAACATTAGACTACTGTTCTGGTCCTCTCTTCTATACCATTAGACTACTGTTCTGGTCCTCTCTTCTATACCATTAGACTACTGTTCTGGTCCTCTCTTCTATACCATTAGACTACTGTTCTGGTCCTCTCTTCTATAACAGACTACTGTTCTGGTCCTCTCTTCTATAACAGACTATTGTTCTGGTCCTCTCTTCTATACCATTAGACTACTGTTCTGGTCCTCTCTTCTATAACAGACTACTGTTCTGGTCCTCTCTTCTATAACAGACTACTGTCCTGGTCCTCTCTTCTATAAACCTAAATGTAGTCTATAGATATACATTGCACCATCTGTCCTTCAGCCACACAATATTTAATGACCTTAAACTCGCTCTCCCCACAGATATTACCGCATGGGGTCAACTAATGCATCACAAACGCACACACACACTCTTTCTCTCTCTGTTTCTCTCCATCTCCCTCTCTCTCTCTCTCCCTCTCTCTCTCTCTGTTATGCTCTCCTAAGTTTTGTATTTTTCTCTCTGGGTGTAGTTTGATTTCTGATGATGTTATTTTATGATGTAATTTGATGGTGTCACTTGGAAATGTCCCTCTAAAATGTCTCAGAGGTTTATGAAAACATAGGAGTGGCGGAAATGTTGAGAACAATCTTATTCCACTCAAGAGACAAAGACACCTCAGTATGTTTCCACAGTTACAGTCACAGAAATATAACTCAGTGTGTTTCCACAGTTACAGTCACAGAAATATAACTCTATGTTTCCACAGTTACAGTCACAGAAATATAAACAGTTAGTCATAGAAATATAACTCAGAATGTTTCCACAGTTACAGTCACAGAAATAGAACTCAGAATGTTTCCACAGTTACAGTCACAGAAATATAACTCAGTATGTTTCCACAGTTACAGTCACAGAAATAGAACTCTGTTTCCACAGTTACAGTCACAGAAATAGAACTCTGTTTCCACAGTTACAGTCACAGAAATATAACTCAGTATGTTTCCACAGTTACAGTCACAGAAATAGAACTCTGTTTCCACAGTTACAGTCACAGAAATATAACTCAGTATGTTTCCACGGTTACAGTCACAGAAATATAACTCTATGTTTCCACAGTTACAGTCACAGAAATATAACTCAGTATGTTTCCACAGTTAGTCACAGAAATATAACTCTGTTTCCACAGTTACAGTCACAGAAATATAACTCAATCTGTTTCCACAGTTACAGTCACAGAAATATAACTCTGTTTCCACAGTTACAGTCACAGAAATATAACTCTATGTTTCCACAGTTACAGTCACAGAAATATAACTCTGTTTCCACAGTTACAGTCACAGAAATATAACTCAGTATGTTTCCACAGTTACAGTCACAGAAATATAACTCAGTATGGTTCCACAGTTAGTCACAGAAATATAACTCAGTATGTTTCCACAGTTAGTCATAGAAATATAACTCAGTATGGTTCCACAGTTAGTCACAGAAATATAACTCAGTATGTTTCCAAAGTTACAGTCACAGAAATATAACTCTGTTTCCACAGTTACAGTCACAGAAATATAACTCAATCTGTTTCCACAGTTAGTCACAGAAATATAACTCAGTATGTTTCCACAGTTAGTCATAGAAATATAACTCAGTATGTTTCCACAGTTAGTCATAGAAATATAACTCAGTATGGTTCCACAGTTAGTCACAGAAATATAACTCAGTATGTTTCCAAAGTTACAGTCACAGAAATATAACTCTGTTTCCACAGTTACAGTCACAGAAATATAACTCAGTATGGTTCCACAGTTAGTCACAGAAATATAACTCAGTATGTTTCCAAAGTTACAGTCACAGAAATATAACTCTGTTTCCACAGTTACAGTCACAGAAATATAACTCAATCTGTTTCCACAGTTAGTCACAGAAATATAACTCTGTTTCCACAGTTAGTCACAGAAATATAACTCAATCTGGTTCCACAGTTACAGTCACAGAAATATAACTCTGTTTCCACAGTTACAGTCACAGAAATATAACTCAGTATGTTTCCACAGTTACAGTCACAGAAATATAACTAGTAGTGTCAGCTTAATTAAGGATTCTCCCAAACCCATAGAATCTACAGTACAGTAATATAATTGCTTTGGACTGTTGGGATAGTGTTAATCTGCAGTAAACTGCAGTAATCTGTAGTAAACTGGAGTAAACTTCTTAATTAACTGGAGTCTACCAGTATGTGTTTATTCAGCTGACGGTTGTGGTTGATTAGACTAGTCAGCCAATCACGGTGACTGCTTTTCTGCCTTTGACACGTCACTAATTATGTTAATTCATTTGAAAGGGAGTTAGCCATCCCCTCCCTCCCCCCAAAGACACACACCCTGTCTCACACTCCTCTTTTCTCTTCATTGTCTTCATCTGAATGTATTGAGTCCTCCGCCTGTTTGCCTCGCCAGTCTCTAGCAGGCAAGCTGTCTGCCAGGCCCACGTGGTGAGGGTTGGGCTGGTTCTCGGGCTGTGGAGCCCAGGGCTCTGTGATGTAGGCCAGCAGCGTACCACCCTGCATACCACTGCTGGCTTGCTTCTGAAGCTAAGCAGGGTTGGTCCTGGTCAGTTCCTGGATGGGAGACCAGATGCTGCAGGAAGTGGTGTTGGAGGGCCAGTAGGAGGCACTCTTTCCTCTGGTCTAAAAAAATATCCCAAATCCCCAGCGCAGTGATTGGGGACACTGCCCTATGTAGGGTGTCGTCTTTCGGATGGGACGTTAAACAGGTGTCCTGACTCTCTGAGGTCATTAAAGATCCCATGACACTTATCGTAAGAGTAGGGGTGTTAACCCCGGTGTCCTGGCTAAATTCCCAATCTGGCCCTCAAACCATCACGGTCACCTAATAATCCCCAGTTTACAATTGGCTCATTCATCCCCCCTCCTCTCCCCTGTAACTATTCCCCAGGTTGTTGCTGTAAATGAGAATGTTTCCTCAGTCAATTTACCTGGTAAAATAACGGATAAATAAATAAATAAACATGTAAGCTGTACTGGTGAGGGTTTGGCTGTGGAGCCCAGGGCTCTGTGATGTAAGCTGTAATGGTGAGGGTTTGGCTGGTTCTCGGGCTGTGGAGCCCAGGGCTCTGTGATGTAAGCTGTACTGGTGAGGGTTTGGCTGGTTCTCGGGCTGTGGAGCCCAGGGCTCTGTGATGTAAGCTGTACTGGTGAGGGTTTGGCTGGTTCTTGGCTGTGGAGCCCAGGGCTCTGTGATGTAAGCTGTAATGGTGAGGGTTTGGCTGGTTCTCGGGCTGTGGAGCCCAGGGCTCTGTGATGTAAGCTGTAATGGTGAGGATTTGTCTGGTTCTCGGGCTGTGGAGCCCAGGGCTCTGTGATGTAAGCTGTACTGGTGCTGGTTCTCGGGCTGTGGAGCCCAGAGCTCTGTGATGTAAGCTGTACTGGTGCTGGTTCTCGGGCTGTGGAGCCCAGCGCTCTGTGATGTAAGCTGTAATGGTGAGGGTTCTCGGGCTGTGGAGCCCAGGGCTCTGTGATGTAAGCTGTAATTGTGAGGGTTCTCGGGCTGTGGAGCCCAGGGCTCTGTGATGTAAGCTGTACTGGTGCTGGTTCTCGGGCTGTGGAGCCCAGGGCTCTGTGATGTAAGCTGTACTGGTGAGGGTTTGGCTGGTTCTCGGCTGTGGCGCCCAGCGCTCTGTGATGTAAGCTGTAATGGTGAGGGTTTGGCTGGTTCTCGGGCTGTGGAGCCCAGGGCTCTGTGATGTAAGCTGTACTGGTGAGGGTTTGGCTGGTTCTTGGCTGTGGAGCCCAGGGCTCTGTGATGTAAGCTGTAATGGTGAGGGTTTGGCTGGTTCTCGGGCTGTGGCGCCCAGGGCTCTGTGATGTAAGCTGTACTGGTGCTGGTTCTTGGGCTGTGGAGCCCAGGGCTCTGTGATGTAAGCTGTACTGGTGAGGGTTTGGCTGGTTCTCGGCTGTGGCGCCCAGCGCTCTGTGATGTAAGCTGTAATGGTGAGGGTTTGGCTGGTTCTCGGGCTGTGGAGCCCAGGGCTCTGTGATGTAAGCTGTACTGGTGAGGGTTTGGCTGGTTCTCGGCTGTGGCGCCCAGCGCTCTGTGATGTAAGCTGTAGTGGTGAGGATTTGTCTGGTTCTCGGGCTGTGGAGCCCAGGGCTCTGTGGTGTAAGCTGTACTGGTGCTGGTTCTCGGGCTGTGGAGCCCAGGGCTCTGTGATGTAAGCTGTACTGGTGAGGGTTTGGCTGTGGAGCCCAGGGCTCTGTGATGTAAGCTGTAATGGTGAGGGTTTGGCTGGTTCTCGGCTGTGGCGCCCAGCGCTCTGTGATGTAAGCTGTAATGGTGAGGGTTCTCGGGCTGTGGAGCCCAGCGCTCTGTGATGTAAGCTGTACTGGTGAGGGTTTGGCTGGTTCTCGGCTGTGGCGCCCAGCGCTCTGTGATGTAAGCTGTAATGGTGAGGGTTCTCGGGCTGTGGAGCCCAGGGCTCTGTGATGTAAGCTGTACTGGTGCTGGTTCTCGGGCTGTGGAGCCCAGGGCTCTGTGATGTAAGCTGTACTGGTGAGGGTTTGGCTGGTTCTCGGCTGTGGCGCCCAGCGCTCTGTGATGTAAGCTGTAATGGTGAGGGTTTGGCTGGTTCTCGGGCTGTGGAGCCCAGGGCTCTGTGATGTAAGCTGTACTGGTGAGGGTTTGGCTGGTTCTCGGCTGTGGCGCCCAGCGCTCTGTGATGTAAGCTGTAGTGGTGAGGATTTGTCTGGTTCTCGGGCTGTGGAGCCCAGGGCTCTGTGGTGTAAGCTGTACTGGTGCTGGTTCTCGGGCTGTGGAGCCCAGGGCTCTGTGATGTAAGCTGTAATGGTGAGGATTTGGCTGGTTCTCGGGCTGTGGAGCCCAGGGCTCTGTGATTTAAGCAATACTGGTGCTGGTTCTCGGGCGTGGGGCCTAGGGCTCTGTGATGTAAGCTGTACTGGTGAGGGTTTGGCTGGTTCTCGGGCTGTGGAGCCCAGGGCTCTGTGATGTAAGCTGTAATGGTGAGGATTTGGCTGGTTCTCGGGCTGTGGAGCCCAGGGCTCTGTGATTTAAGCAATACTGGTGCTGGTTCTCGGGCGTGGGGCCTAGGGCTCTTTGATGTAAGCTGTAATGGTGAGGATTTGGCTGGTTCTCGGGCTGTGGAGCCCAGGGCTCTTTGATGTAAGCTGTAATGGTGAGGATTTGGCTGGTTCTCGGGCTGTGGAGCCCAGGGCTCTTTGATGTAAGCTGTAATGGTGAGGGTTTGGCTGGTTCTTGGCTGTGGAGCCCAGGGCTCTGTGATGTAAGCTGTACTGGTGAGGGTTTGGCTGGTTCTCGGCTGTGGCGCCCAGCGCTCTGTGATGTAAGCTGTAATGGTGAGGGTTTGGCTGGTTCTCGGGCTGTGGAGCCCAGGGCTCTGTGATGTAAGCTGTACTGGTGAGGGTTTGGCTGGTTCTTGGCTGTGGAGCCCAGGGCTCTGTGATGTAAGCTGTAATGGTGAGGGTTTGGCTGGTTCTCGGCTGTGGCGCCCAGCGCTCTGTGATGTAAGCTGTAATGGTGAGGGTTTGGCTGGTTCTCGGGCTGTGGAGCCCAGGGCTCTGTGATGTAAGCTGTAATGGTGAGGGTTTGGCTGGTTCTCAGGCTGTGGAGCCCAGGGCTCTGTGGTGTAAGCTGTACTGGTGCTGGTTCTCGGGCTGTGGAGCCCAGGGCTCTGTGATGTAAGCTGTAATGGTGAGGATTTGGCTGGTTCTCGGGCTGTGGAGCCCAGGGCTCTGTGATTTAAGCAATACTGGTGCTGGTTCTCGGGCGTGGGGCCTAGGGCTCTTTGATGTAAGCTGTAATGGTGAGGATTTGGCTGGTTCTCGGGCTGTGGAGCCCAGGGCTCTTTGATGTAAGCTGTAATGGTGAGGATTTGGCTGGTTCTCGGGCTGTGGAGCCCAGGGCTCTTTGATGTAAGCTGTAATGGTGAGGGTTTGGCTGGTTCTCGGCTGTGGCGCCCAGCGCTCTGTGATGTAAGCTGTAATGGTGAGGGTTTGGCTGGTTCTCAGGCTGTGGAGCCCAGGGCTCTGTGATGTAAGCTGTAATGGTGAGGGTTTGGCTGGTTCTCGGCTGTGGCGCCCAGCGCTCTGTGATGTAAGCTGTAATGGTGAGGATTTGTCTGGTTCTCGGGCTGTGGAGCCCAGGGCTCTGTGGTGTAAGCTGTACTGGTGCTGGTTCTCGGGCTGTGGAGCCCAGGGCTCTGTGATGTAAGCTGTAATGGTGAGGATTTGGCTGGTTCTCGGGCTGTGGAGCCCAGGGCTCTGTGATTTAAGCAATACTGGTGCTGGTTCTCGGGCGTGGGGCCTAGGGCTCTGTGATGTAAGCTGTACTGGTGAGGGTTTGGCTGGTTCTCGGGCTGTGGAGCCCAGGGCTCTGTGATGTAAGCTGTAATGGTGAGGATTTGGCTGGTTCTCGGGCTGTGGAGCCCAGGGCTCTGTGATTTAAGCAATACTGGTGCTGGTTCTCGGGCGTGGGGCCTAGGGCTCTTTGATGTAAGCTGTAATGGTGAGGATTTGGCTGGTTCTCGGGCTGTGGAGCCCAGGGCTCTTTGATGTAAGCTGTAATGGTGAGGATTTGGCTGGTTCTCGGGCTGTGGAGCCCAGGGCTCTTTGATGTAAGCTGTAATGGTGAGGGTTTGGCTGGTTCTTGGCTGTGGAGCCCAGGGCTCTGTGATGTAAGCTGTAATGGTGAGGGTTTGGCTGGTTCTCAGGCTGTGGAGCCCAGGGCTCTGTGATGTAAGCTGTAATGGTGAGGGTTTGGCTGGTTCTCGGGCTGTGGAGCCCAGGGCTCTGTGATGTAAGCTGTACTTGTGAGGGTTTGGCTGGTTCTCGGGCTGTGGAGCCCAGGGCTCTGTGATGTAAGCTGTAATGGTGAGGGTTTGGCTGGTTCTCGGGCTGTGGAGCCCAGGGCTCTGTGATGTAAGCTGTAATGGTGAGGGTTTGGCTGGTTCTCGGGCTGTGGAGCCCAGTGCTCTGTGATGTAAGCTGTACTTGTGAGGGTTTGGCTGGTTCTCGGGCTGTGGAGCCCAGGGCTCTGTGATTTAAGCTGTAATGGTGAGGATTTGGCTGGTTCTCGGGCTTTGGAGCCCAGGGCTCTGTGATTTAAGCAATACTGGTGCTGGTTCTCGGGCGTGGGGCCTAGGGCTCTGTGATGTAAGCTGTACTGGTGAGGGTTTGGCTGGTTCTCGGGCTGTGGAGCCCAGGGCTCTTTGATGTAAGCTGTAATGGTGAGGGTTTGGCTGGTTCTCGGGCTGTGGAGCCCAGGGCTCTTTGATGTAAGCTGTAATGGTGAGGATTTGTCTGGTTCTCGGGCTGTGGAGCCCAGGGCTCTTTGATGTATGCTGTAATGGTGAGGGTTTGGCTGGTTCTCGGGCTGTGGAGCCCAGGGCTCTGTGATGTAAGCTGTAATGGTGAGGGTTTGGCTGGTTCTCGGGCTGTGGAGCCCAGGGCTCTTTGATGTAAGCTGTAATGGTGAGGATTTGGCTGGTTCTCAGGCTGTGGAGCCCAGGGCTCTTTGATGTAAGCTGTAATGGTGAGGGTTTGGCTGGTTCTCGGGCTGGGGAGCCCAGGGCTCTGTGATGTAAGCTGTACTTGTGAGGGTTTGGCTGGTTCTCGGGCTGTGGAGCCCAGGGCTCTGTGATGTAAGCTGTACTTGTGAGGGTTTGGCTGGTTCTCGGGCTGTGGAGCCCAGGGCTCTGTGATGTAAGCTGTAATGGTGAGGATTTGGCTGGTTCTCGGGCTGTGGAGCCCAGGGCTCTGTGATTTAAGCAATACTGGTGCTGGTTCTCGGGCGTGGGGCCTAGGGCTCTGTGATGTAAGCTGTACTGGTGAGGGTTTGGCTGGTTCTCGGGCTGTGGAGCCCAGGGCTCTTTGATGTAAGCTCTAATGGTGAGGGTTTGGCTGGTTCTCGGGCTGTGGAGCCCAGGGCTCTTTGATGTAAGCTGTAATGGTGAGGATTTGGCTGGTTCTCGGGCTGTGGAGCCCAGGGCTCTTTGATGTAAGCTGTAATGGTGAGGATTTGTCTGGTTCTCGGGCTGTGGAGCCCAGGGCTCTTTGATGTAAGCTGTAATGGTGAGGATTTGGCTGGTTCTCGGGCTGTGGAGCCCAGGGCTCTGTGATGTAAGCTGTAATGGTGAGGGTTTGGCTGGTTCTCAGGCTGTGGAGCCCAGGGCTCTGTGATGTAAGCTGTAATGGTGAGGGTTTGGCTGGTTCTCGGGCTGTGGAGCCCAGGGCTCTGTGATGTAAGCTGTACTTGTGAGGGTTTGGCTGGTTCTCGGGCTGTGGAGCCCAGGGCTCTGTGATGTAAACTGTATTTGTGAGGGTTTGGCTGGTTCTCGGGCTGTGGAGCCCAGGGCTCTGTGATGTAAGCTGTAATGGTGAGGGTTTGGCTGGTTCTTGGGCTGTGGAGCCCAGGGCTCTGTGATGTAAGCTGTAATGGTGAGGATTTGGCTGGTTCTCAGGCTGTGGAGCCCAGGGCTCTGTGATGTAAGCTGTAATGGTGAGAGTTTGGCTGGTTCTCAGGCTGTGGAGCCCAGGGCTCTGTGATGTAAGCTGTAATGGTGAGGGTTTGGCTGGTTCTCGGGCTGTGGAGCCCAGGGCTCTGTGATGTAAGCTGTACTTGTGAGGGTTTGGCTGGTTCTCGGGCTGTGGAGCCCAGGGCTCTGTGATGTAAACTGTATTTGTGAGGGTTTGGCTGGTTCTCGGGCTGTGGAGCCCAGGGCTCTGTGATGTAAGCTGTAATGGTGAGGGTTTGGCTGGTTCTTGGGCTGTGGAGCCCAGGGCTCTGTGATGTAAGCTGTAATGGTGAGGATTTGGCTGGTTCTCAGGCTGTGGAGCCCAGGGCTCTGTGATGTAAGCTGTGCTGGTTCTCGGGCTGTGGAGGCTCGGCACTATATAAGGAACACTGTGCCGTTTGGGACCAGGTCAATGCTTAGTCACCGTTTGAAACTAACTCATCTGTCTAGTTTTTACAGCACAAATATTTCACTCACAATTTTATTTTACCCAATTCTTCTTCACTAATATGACATGTTAATTGACATTATTTTTGATTGCTTATTAGAACTCTTAGGTCCTCTGTCAAAGGTTCATCAGCGTTTTGTAACTATATGAATATATTTGTTGTTGCAGTGTGTCAAGCTTAGCATAACCAATCAGTGTGGTGATTATGCATCATCTTTAGGTGACAGATTTTATGTCCCTAATGCCCTTTTAAAGAGCTTTACTGTCATAATGTGCTGCCTAATCGCACTCATATACTGTTAACATTAAGTGCTTCGTAACACTAAAGCTAGTGGCAACTGAGCTGTCACCACCTTCAAGGAAACAAAACTGAACTTTTCTGCAGTATTGAAACATATGGTTGTGAGGATTCTAAAACATTCATCATGAGGTGTTCTGAAACATTCCCCCTGGGGTGTTCTGAAACATTCCCCCTGGGGTGTTCTGAAACATTCCTCCTCTTGTGAAACATTCCTCCTGGGGTGTTCTGAAACATTCCTCTTGAGGCGTTCTGAAACATTCCTCCTGAGGTGTTCTGAAACATTCCTCCTGGGGTGTTCTGAAACATTCCTCCTGGGGTGTTCTGAAACATTCCTCTTGAGGCGTTCTGAAACATTCCTCCTGAGGTGTTCTGAAACATTCCTCCTGAGGTGTTCTGAAACATTCCTCCTGGGGTGTACTGAAACATTCCTCCTGGGGTGTTCTGAAACATTCCTCTTGAGGCGTTCTGAAACATTCCTCCTGAGGTGTTCTGAAACATTCCTCCTGGGGTGTTCTGAAACATTCCTCCTGGGGTGTTCTGAAACATTCCTCTTGAGGCATTCTGAAACATTCCTCCTGAGGTGTTCTGAAACATTCCTCCTGAGGTGTTCTGAAACATTCCTCCTGGGGTGTACTGAAACATTCCTCCTGGGGTGTTCTGAAACATTCCTCCTGGGGTGTTCTGAAACATTCATCATGAGGTGTTCTGAAACATTCCTCCTGAGGTGTTCTGAAACATTCCTCCTGGGGTGTTCTGAAACATTCCTCCTGAGGTGTTCTGAAACATTCCTCCTGGGGTGTTCTGAAACATTCCTCCTGAGGCGTTCTGAAACATTCCTCCTCTTGTGAAATATTCCTCCTGGGGTGTTCTGAAACATTCCTCTTGAGGCGTTCTGAAACATTCCTCCTCTTGTGAAACATTCCTCCTGGGGTGTTCTGAAACATTCCTCCTCTTGTGAAACATTCCTCCTGAGGTGTTCTGAAACATTCCTCCTGGGGTGTTCTGAAACATTCCTCCTCTTGTGCAACATTCCTCTTGAGGTGTTCTGAAACATTCCTCTTGAGGCGTTCTGAAACATTCCCCCTGGGGTGTTCTGAAACATTCCTCCTGGGGTGTTCTGAAACATTCCTCTTGAGGCGTTCTGAAACATTCCTCCTGGGGTGTTCTGAAACATTCCTCTTGAGGCGTTCTGAAACATTCCTCTTGAGGCGTTCTGAAACATTCCTCCTGGGGTGTTCTGAAACATTCCTCTTGAGGTGTTCTGAAACATTCCTCCTGGGGTGTTCTGAAACATTCCTCCTGGGGTGTTCTGAAACATTCCTCTTGAGGCGTTCTGAAACATTCCTCCTGGGGTGTTCTGAAACATTCCTCCTGGGGTGTTCTGAAACATTCCTCCTGGGGTGTTCTGAAACATTCCTCCTGAGGTGTTCTGAAACATTCCTCTTGAGGCGTTCTGAAACATTCCTCCTGGGGTGTTCTGAAACATTCCTCTTGAGGCGTTCTGAAACATTCCTCCTGGGGTGTTCTGAAACATTCCTCCTGGGGTGTTCTGAAACATTCCTCTTGAGGCGTTCTGAAACATTCCCCCTGGGGTGTTCTGAAACATTCCTCCTCAGGTGTTCTGAAACATTCCTCCTCTTGTGCAACATTCCTCCTCAGGTGTTCTGAAACATTCCCCCTGAGGTGTTCTGAAACATTCCTCCTCTTGTGCAACATTCCTCCTGGGGTGTTCTGAAACATTCCTCCTCTTGTGCAACATTCCTCCTGAGGCGTTCTGAAACATGACATGGTGTGTTGCATCAACACATAATCAAGAGCACTAACCCAGAAAAGGTTCAAAACAACTATGATGTTTCCAGTCCTGTGTAGTGCAGAATTAGACCCCTTCTTCTGGAGTACCCAATCACCGTAGATGGGAGTCCCACCTCTTGTTGTGTAGTCCCTGTTCTACATGGTGTTTTTGATCTCCTCATTGGTCATTCCAAAAGGTCAAATTGACAGTATTGCACTACTACGTTTGTCCAGGATAATATTAGAGTTGAACATTTTTTCAAGACATGATTTTGAAGCCTCTCTTTTCTTTGCAAATTATGTAATGACAAGACATGAACATGCCTTTCACGTTTGCCTTTCACGTTTGTACTGTATATTGGGTCCTGTGTGGCTCAGTCGGTAGAGCATGGCGCTTGCAACGCCAAGCGTCGTGGGTTCGATTCCCGCTGGGGCCACCCATATGTAAAAGTAGTGGCCCCAGCCGACTTGTAAGTCGCTTTGGACAAAAGCGTCTGCTAAATGGGATTTATATTTATTTTATATATTGATAAAGACAGTTCAAAGATCTGTAAATTATTCATCATCTGCATCAAAACCTATGGAAATATTGCATTATATTTCACATTAACATTAATGGAGAAAGAAAAGTATAGGCAGTGACCACTAATGTTAGGAGGACCACTCATACACAACATGTAGAAAAACCTTCAGCCCAGGACTCAATACGATCCACCAATCATCCATTATCCTAATATCTCTGACCTGAGTCTTTTATATATTATATTTTATTATATTTTAGATATTTATATATTTAGATAGATGGTACATGGCATGCGGAGGTTGGTCAGATTCATTGAATCACATCGCAGTTGAGTTTAAGATTGATGCCAACTGAACTGTCAATCATGTCTGCCCTCCTTGTCTTGATCGGCTTTGGTTTAGGATTGGCCAGCTGCTGGGTAATAGGTTGTTCTGTAGGGAGACAGAAGCAGGAAATAATAATGGCTGTACATACTAAGTCAGGTTAACAAAAGCTATCATTTGTAATTTAATACCATATGAATATACAATTATTAAACATATCAATTGCTAAACGCATATGGGATTAAACTATGCATATGGGATTAAACTATGGGGCGGCAGTGTAGCCTAGTGGTTAGAGCATTGGACTAGTAACCGAAAGGTTGCAAGTTCAAATCCCCGAGCTGACAAGGTACAAAATCTGTCGTTCTGCCCCGAACAGGCAGTTAACCCACTGTTCCTAGGTCGTCATTGAAAATAAGAATTTGTTCTTAACTGACTTGCCTAGTAAAATAAAGGTAAAAATATATATATAAAAATAATAAAAATATAGCAACAAACTGACAACATCAATGTCAACAGTTGGGTTCAATAAATAGTGGTGTTGTCTGGTAGACCAACACTACAGCAGCCCTAATGGTAGTGGCTATTCAATGTAGAATATAATCTGGTAGACCAACACTACAGCAGGCCTAATGGTAGTGGCTATTCAATGTAGAATATAATCTGGTAGACCAACACTACAGCAGGCCTAATGGTAGTGGCTATTCAATGTAGAATATAATCTGGTAGACCAACACTACAGCAGGCCTAATGGTAGTGGCGATTCAATGTAGAATATAATCTACATTAACAAGACAGAAAAAATAAACAGGTCTTCATTTGCACAAAACCAAGTGCAGGAAAGGTGCTAATAATGACGTGGCGATTACCAACTGTACGTAGCATCATGGAAACGGATCATCGAATCAAAACGGCTGTTTGACTTTGACTATTAGCATTAGCGTTAACAAATGTTCTTATTGAGTGAATTCATTTTTCTTCTTCAATGTGATAACATTCTGTACTCACGTTTTCATTGACATATAATACTCTATACCTTACAGTACATTATACTACTCTATACCTTACAGTATATTATAATACTCTATACCTTACAGTATATTATAATACTCTATACCTTACAGTACATTATAATACTCTATACCTTAAAGTACATTAAACTACTCTAAACCTTACAGTACATTTTACTACTCTATACCTTACAGTATATTATAATACTCTATACCTTACAGTACATTATAATACTCTATACCTTACAGTACATTAAACTACTCTATACCTTACAGTACATTATAATACTCTATAACTTACAGTACATTATAATACTCTATACCTTACAGTACATTATAATACTCTATACCTTACAGTATATTATAATACTCTATACCTTACAGTACATTATAATACTCTATACCTTACAGTACATTAAACTACTCTATACCTTACAGTACATTATAATACTCTATACCTTAAAGTACATTAAACTACTCTTTACCTTACAGTACAGTATAATATTTTATACTTTACAGTACATTAAACTACTCTATACCTTACAGTATAGTATAATACTCTATACCTTACAGTACATTAAACTACTCTATACCTTACAGTATAGTATAATACTCTATACCTTACAGTATAGTATAATACTCTATACCTTACAGTACATTAAACTACTCTATGCCTTACAGTATAGTATAATACTCTATACCTTGCAGTATAGTATAATACTCTATACCTTACAGTACATTAAACTACTCTTTACCTTACTGTATAGTATAATACTCTATACCTTACAGTATAGTATAATACTCTATACCTTACAGTACATTAAACTACTCTATACCTACATTTACATTTACATTTAAGTCATTTAGCAGACGCACTTATCCAGAGCGACTTACAAATTGGTGAATTCACCTTCTGACATCCAGTGGAACAGCCACTTTACAATAGTGCATCTAAATCATTAAGGGGGGTGGTGAGAAGGATTACTTATCCTATCCTAGGTATTCCTTGAAGAGGTGGGGTTTCAGGTGTCTCCGGAAGGTGGTGATTGACTCCGCTGTCCTGGCGTCGTGAGGGAGTTTGTTCCACCATTGGGGGGCCAGAGCAGCGAACAGTTTTGACTGGGCTGAGCGGGAACTGTACTTCCTCAATGGTAGGGAGGCGAGCAGGCCAGAGGTGGATGAACGCAGTGCCCTTGCTTGGGTGTAGGGCCTGATCAGAGCCTGGAGGTACTGCGGTGCCGTTCCCCTCACAGCTCCGTAGGCAAGCACCATGGTCTTGTAGCGGATGCGAGCTTCAACTGGAAGCCAGTGGAGAGAGCGGAGGAGCGGGGTGACGTGAGAGAACTTGGGAAGGTTGAACAGTACAGTATAATATTTTATAATATTTTATTTTATACTTTACAGTACATTAAACTACTCTTTACCTTACAGTATAGTATAATACTCTATACCTTACAGTATAGTATAATACTCTATACCTTACAGTACATTAAACTACTATATACCTTACAGTATAGTATAATACTCTATACCTTACAGTACAGTATAATATTTTATACTTTACAGTACATTAAACTACTATATACCTTACAGTATAGTATAATACTCTATACCTTACAGTATAGTATAATACTCTATACCTTACAGTATAGTATAATACTCTATACCTTACAGTACATTAAACTATACCCTACAGTATATTCTAATACTCTATACCTTACAGTACATTATAATACTTTATACCTTACAGTATAGTATGATACTCTATACCCTACAGTACATTAAATTATACCTTACAGTATAGTATAATACACTATACCTTACAGTACATTAAACTACGTTATACCTTACAGTATAGTATAATACTCTATACCTTACAGTACATTAAACTACTCTATACCTTACAGTACATTATAATACTCTATACCTTACAGTACATAAAACTACTCTATACCTTACAGTACAGTATAATACTCTATACCTTACAGTACATTAAACTACTCTATACTTTAGGGAATAGTATAATATGTTATACCTTACAGTACATTATAATACGCTATACCTTTCAGTACATTAAACTACTCTATACCTTACAGTACATTATAATACTATATACCTTACAGTACATTATAATACTCTATACCTTAAAGTACATTAAACTACTCTATACCTTACAGTACATTATAATACTCTATACCTTACAGTACATTATAATACTATATACCTTAAAGTACATTAAACTACTATATACCTTACAGTATAGTATAATACTCTATACCTTACAGTACATTAAACTACTCTATACCTTACAGTATAGTATAATACTCTATACCTTACAGTACATTAAACTACTATGTACCTTACAGTACATTAAACTACTCTATACCTTACAGTACATTAAACTGCTCTATACCTTATAGTATAATACTATATACCTTACCGTATAGTATAATACTCTATACCTTACAGTATAGTATAATACTCTATACCTTACAGTACATTAAACTACTCCATACCTTACAGTATAGTATAATACTCTATACCTTGCAGTACATTAAACTACTCTATACTTTAGGGTATAGTATAATATGTTATACCTTACAGTACATTATAATACTCTATAGCTTACAGAATAGTATAATACTCTATACCTTACAGTACATTAAACTACTCTATACTTTAGGGTATAGTATAATATGTTATACCTTACAGTACATTATAATACTCTATACCTTACAGTATAGTATAATACTCTATACCTTACAGTACATTAAACTACTCCATACCTTACAGTATAGTGTAATACTCTATACCTTGCAGTATAGTATAATACTCTATACCGTACAGTACATTATAATACTCTACACCTTACAGTACATTAAACTACTCTTTACCTTACTGTACATTAAACTACTCTATACCTTACAGTACAGTATAATATTTTATACTTTACAGTACATTAAACTACTCTATACCTTACAGTATAGTATAATACTCTATACCTTACAGTACACCAAACTATACCCTACAGTATATTATAATACTCTATACCTTACATTACATTATAATACTTTATACCTTACAGTATAGTGTGATACTCTATACCCTACAGTACATTAAATTATACCTTACAGTATAGTATAATACGCTATACCTTACAGTACATTAAACTACTTTATACCTTACAGTATAGTATAATACTCTATACCTTACAGTACATTAAACTACTCTATATTTTAGGGTATAGTATAATATGTTATACCTTACAGTACATTATAATACTCTATACCTTACAGTATAGTATAATACTCTATACCTTACAGTACATTAAACTACTCTATACCTTACAGTACATTAAACTATACCTTATAGTATAGTATAATACTCTATACCTTACAGTACATTAAACTACTCTATACT
>NC_088214.1:3063732-3139874 GCF_036934945.1 Oncorhynchus masou masou
GGAGAGGAAGTAGGCTGGTTTGGGTTCTATTCTAGTCATTGGAGAGGAAGTAGGCTGGTTTGGGTTCTATTCTAGTCCTTGGAGAGGAAGCAGGCTGGTTTGGGTTCTATTCTAATCACTGGAGAGAAAGCAGGCGGGTTTGGGTTCTATTCTAGTCATTGGAGAGGAAGCAGACTTGTTTGGGTTCTATTCTAGTCATTGGAGAGGAAGCAGGCTGTTTTGGGTTCTATTATAGTCATTGTAGAGGAAGCAGGCTGGTTTGGGTTCTATTCTAGTCATTGGAGAGGAAGTAGGCTGGTTTGGGTTCTATTCTAGTCATTGGAGAGGAAGTAGGCTGGTTTGGGTTCTATTCTAGTCCTTGGAGAGGAAGCAGGCTGGTTTGGGTTCTATTCTAATCACTGGAGAGAAAGCAGGCGGGTTTGGGTTCTATTCTAGTCATTGGAGAGGAAGCAGGCTGGTTTGGGTTCTATTCTAGTCATTGGAGAGGAAGCAGGCTGGTTTGGGTTCTATTCTAGTCACTGAAGAGGAAGCAGGCTGGTATGGGCTTGTTCTGTGTATGTAGGCTATTTTTACAACACTACACATTTAGCCTCCTCACTGTATGTGAGTGTACTATTGCTTCTGTCAAGATGTCCAAGCTTTAATGGCACAGATGGTTGCACACTCACCCTTTAAGCGCAAGGTTGCTGGTTCAAGCCCTGCTCTGGCTTTTCCCTCTCAGTTACTACAGTACGTGCAATTGCGCGAACACACACACACCAATTCTCCTCTACTAGGGCCAGACTAGGTTCTGTTTGCTTCTAGCAGAACTCGACGAGGCGAAAGTAAACATCTATGCTCGCATACCTTAAAAGACCTTTGCTTGAAAAACGTTTGTCCCTCTCGAGACACCGTAGCTACAACATAGCCAGTAGTAACACTTCCTCAAAAATAGTCTGGTTTAATATAAAACAAATCTGTCATTAAATGTTATATTTTTGTTGATCTGGATGAACCCCCGGAACCCCCGAAATGAACCCCCGAAACTTACCCGAATGAACCCCCGAAATGAACCCCCGAAACTTACCCGAATGAACCCCCGAAATGAACCCCGAAATGAACCCCCAAAATGAACCCCCGAAACTTACCCAAATGAACCCCCGAAATGAACCCCGAAATGAACCCCCAAAATGAACCCCGAAACTTACCGAAATGAACCCCCGAAATGAACCCCCGGAACTTACCCGAATGAACCCCCGAAATGAACCCCCGAAATGAACCCCCGAAACTTACCGAAATGAACCCCGAAATGAACCCCGAAACTTACCCCGAAATGAACCCCCGAAATGAACCCCCGAAATGAACCCCCGAAACTTACCGAAATGAACCCCCGAAATGAACCCCCGAAATGAACCCCGAAATGAACCCCCGGAACCCCCATGTAGTTTTCTCAGTTATTATAAGACGTTTTGGCAGCTGTATTTGACCTACAAGGGGCTGCCATTGCTTTTGCCTACGAGCCAAACTATAGGCAGCTTAACATTTGCTAGCTAACACAGTGGTTCACCTTTTACTGCAGGGGTGCTAAATCAGTGTCACACAGGACGTTTTTTTTGTTGTTGGTAGTTTTAAAGTAACAAATCTACTTTGAAACAAAAGGTTACACCTCACACACATGGTTGTGTGCATAAAAAGACACCTGTACCATGTCAGGTATGGAGAAACGTATTAAATGTTGAGTTTGCGTCCCAATATTACACTTCATATACATCACAGAAGACAGTAATATAACAAATCTGTTTGACATAGAAACACCAGATTTTTGGTGTAAAAAGAAAAAATGTGTTTATTAATTTATGAAATGATGAAACTGACACAGTTATCTGTTTTATTTGATTGTTGTTTCCTTGGTTACCGCTGGGCCCCCTTACCCTGTTTTCTACTTCCCAGGTCACCCTGATTATACCTTATTGGATTCACCTGTGTTTACTTACCTTCTCTGTTCACCTGGTTGCCTTGTTATTTAGATTCCTCTGTTGGCCTGTATCTTCGCTTAGGTCTCCTGTTTTACTAGTGTTCTCTTGTGCTGTTGCCGTGTTAAGACTCATAAGTAAACGATTTGGACTTACCCTTACCTCTACTTGCTGTGTTTCTCTGCGCCTGGGTTCGAAGTTCGTACTCGCATTATCGTTACAGAAACGTATAAATCACATTCCACCCATGAGACCACTAGAGGGCGCTTTGGTCATTTACATGCAGGAAATTATCCTAGATTAATAAAGAAATAAAAGCTCAATTACACACTGTTCTGGCATCTAAGAAACATTTATTTAGCATGTTAACAGGCATTCTCTCGTATTATTTCCGGATTCCTCCAGTCCGGTAATATGCCTTGCTTTCTGCATGGACATGCAATGTGTGTAACCTTAGTAACCGAGATGTAACATGGCAACCTTAGAATGTTGCCAGGGGGGTAATTACTTAAAATGTGTTATGATTTTCAAAATCGTACCTTTTTGATTTTATAATATTAAATTAAAAGGTGCACATTTTCCACGTTTTGAATCATACAGTGTTCATGTATCGTCACATTATCTACTTAATGATATTGAAACTTTACAGTTTTGTTTTCTGGGTCACAGAATGCCTTTTCTGTAGCCTTTTTGTGGACTAAATGACGCTTCAGATCTGAGTTATGTAGGTATATACTGTAGAATATTGCTAAAATAAATATCTGAGTCCAAGTTTTACCATTTCGAGGTGAATCATACATTTCCTATGAATGTAATCCAATGTTGCCGGCTATGATACATGTTATGACATTTATACAGATTCATATGAGGCCACTGTGTGGGAGCGACAGGCGAGTTATAACGCCAAACCCACATGACATTTACAATCTCCCTTAGGGAAGTACATGAAACTTCAAACCAAATCCCCAGTCTCCTCTCTACACCACTATATGTAGTTAAATAGCCTAGTCGGGGTTAGCTAGTAGTGTATATGAATCGTAGATGGCCGGCCAGATGGAAAGACTGAGGGGGTTGTGACCTCGTTACACCCGCCGGAGACAGACCTTGACTCACTCACTTCCTGGTCTCAGTTTATGTTGGGCAACCCACTTGGTTACAGCACCATAACATGGGAGTAAACACAGGACAGAGAGGGAAACATGTGTCTGTCTGTCTGTCTCTGTCTCCCTGCCGTCTGACTGGCCACCCCTCATAGGCTGGTTCCTCTCTATCTGTCACAGCCAAAAGAGGACTGGCCCACCCCTCATAGCCTGGTTCCTCTCTACCTGGCACAGCCAAAAGAGGACTGGCCCACCCCTCATAGCCTGGTTCCTCTCTACCTGGCACAGCCAGAAGAGGACTGGCCACCCCTCATAGCCTGGTTCCTCTCTATCTGTCACAGCCAAAAGAGGACTGGCCCACCCCTCATAGCCTGGTTCCTCTCTACCTGGCACAGCCAAAAGAGGACTGGCCACCCCTCATAGCCTGGTTCCTCTCTACCTGGCACAGCCAGAAGAGGACTGGCCACCCCTCATAGCCTGGTTCCTCTCTACCTGGCACAGCCAGAAGAGGACTGGCCACCCCTCATAGCCTGGTTCCTCTCCAGGTTTCTTCCTAGGTTTTGGCCTTTCTAGGGAGTTTTTCCTAGTCACCGTGCTTCTACACCTGCATTGCTGTTTGGGGTTTTAGGCTGGTTTCTGTACAGCACTTTGATATATCAGCTGATGTACGAAGGGCTTTATAAATACATTTGATTGAATTTGATTGACAAGACCTGAGCAGGAAAACCTCCGGGCCCTTGATATTATGTCCATGTATTCTGTCAAAAAAAGGGACAAAAGATTTGAGGATTAAAACTGTGTAGATCATTTGTCCCCACCTTGTCCTAGTTATCTTATCCATCAGTGTACAGTATGTCCTCTATAATGTTTGTGATTTCTCCTTCCTCCTCACAGACCGCTCTACGGCGGAGAGGGAGCAGGGAAACGTTTAAGGACAAGAAGTTTCTGAATCAGGACGACAGTGCAGATCTCAGGTGCCAGCTGCAATTCTCTAAGGAAGAATCCACCCTCATGCGAAAGAAGATGGCCAAGCTGGGGAGGGAGAAGGAAGAGCTTGAGCAGGAGATACAGAAGTATAAGTCAGTCTACGGCGACGTGGACAGCCCTCTACCCCTGGCAGAGCTTGCAGGTGGTGGGCCCCACAGCACCAGGGAGGCTGAGCTACGGCTCCGACTCAAACTGGTGGAGGAAGAGGCTAATATTCTGGGGAGGAAGATCGTTGAACTAGAGGTAGGTGCCATGACTATTTTACCTTTGGCTATGTCCCCCAAATGTCCCCCTTTTCCACTACTATAGACCAGGGCCCTGTCCACTACTATAGACCAGGGCCCTATCCACTACTATAGACCAGGGCCCTGTGCACTACCAGGGCCCTATCCACTACTATAGACCAGGGCCCTATCCACTACTATAGACCAGGGCCCTATGCACTACTATAGACCAGGGCCCTGTCCACTACTATAGACCAGGGCCCTATCCACTACTATAGACCAGGGCCCTGTGCACTACCAGGGCCCTATCCACTACTATAGACCAGGGCCCTGTGCACTACCAGGGCCCTATCCACTACTATAGACCAGGGCCCTATCCACTACTATAGACCAGGGCCCTGTGCACTACCAGGGCCCTATCCACTACTATAGACCAGGGCCCTGTGCACTACCAGGGCCCTATCCACTACTATAGACCAGGGCCCTATCCACTACTATAGACCAGGGCCCTATCCACTACTATAGACCAGGGCCCTGTGCACTACCAGGGCCCTATCCACTACTATACACCAGGGCCCTGTGCACTATTATAGACCAGGGCCCTATGTACTACTATAGACCAGGGCCCTATGAACTACTATAGACCAGGGCCCTATGCACTACTATAGACCAGAGCCCTATGCACTACTATAGACCAGGGCCCTATGCACTACTATAGACCAGGGCCCTATCCACTACTGTAGACCAGGGTCCTATGCACTACTATAGACCAGGGCCCTATCCACTACTATAGACCAGGGCCCTATCCACTACTATAGACCAGGGCCCTATCCACTACTATAGACCAGGGCACTATGTACTACCAGGGCCCTATCCACTACTATAGACCAGGGCCCTATGTACTACCAGGGCCCTATCCACTACTTTAGACCAGGGCCCAATGCACTATTATAGACCAGGGCCCTATGCACTACTATAGACCAGGGCCCAATGCACTATTATAGACCAGGGCCCTATGCACTACCAGGGCCCTATGCACTACTATAGACCAGGGCCCTATGCACTACCAGGGCCCTATGCACTACTATAGACCAGGGCCCAATGCACTAATATAAACCAGGGCCCTATGCACTACCAGGGCCATATGCACTACTATAGACCAGGGTCCAATGCACTACCAGGGCCCTATCCACTACTATAGACCAGGGCCCTATGCACTACCAGAGACCAGGGCCCTGTGCACTACTATAGACCAGGGCCCTATCCACTACTATAGACCAGGGCCCAATGCACTACCATAGACCAGGGCCCTATGCACTACTATAGACCAGGGCCCTATCCACTACTATAGACCAGGGCCCAATGCACTACCATAGACCAGGGCCCTATCCACTACCATAGACCAGGGCCCTATGCACTACTATAGACCAGGGCCCAATGCACTACTATAGGCCAGGGCCCTATGCACTACCATAGACCAGGGCCCTATGCACTACTATAGACCAGGGCCCAATGCACTACTATAGGCCAGGGCCCTATGCACTACCATAGACCAGGGCCCTATGCACTTCTATAGACCAGGGCCCAATGCACTACTATAGGCCAGGGCCCTATGCACTACTATAGACCAGGGCCCTATCCCATACTATAGACCAGGGCCCTATCCACTACAATAGACCAGGGCCCTATCCACCACTATAGACCAGGGCGCTATCCACTACTATAGACCAGGGCCCAATGCACTACTATAGACCAGGGCCCTATCCACTACTATAGACCAGGGCCCTATCCACTACTATAGACCGGGGCCCTATCCACTACTATAGACCAGGGCCCTATGCACTACTATAGACCAGGGCCCTATGCACTACTATAGACCAGGGCCCTATCCACTACTATAGACCAGGGCCCTATCAACTACCATAGACAGGGCCCTATCCACTACCATAGACCAGGGCCCTATGCACTACTATAGACCAGGGCCCTATCCACTACCATAGACCAGGGCCCTGTGCACTACTATAGACCAGGGCCCTATCCACTACTATAGACCAGGGCCCAATGCACTACCATAGACCAGGGCCCTATGCACTACTATAGACCAGGGCCCTATCCACTACTATAGACCAGGGCCCAATGCACTACCATAGACCAGGGCCCTATCCACTACCATAGACCAGGTCCCTATGCTCTACTATAGACCAGGGCCCAATGCACTACTATAGGCCAGGGCCCTATGCACTACCATAGACCAGGGCCCTATGCACTACTATAGACCAGGGCCCAATGCACTACTATAGGCCAGGGCCCTATGCACTACCATAGACCAGGGCCCTATGCACATCTATAGACCAGGGCCCAATGCACTACTATAGGCCAGGGCCCTATCCACTACTATAGACCAGGGCCCTATGCACTACTATAGACCAGGGCCCTATGCACTACTATAGGCCAGGGCCCTATCCACTACTATAGACCAGGGCCCTATGCACTACTATAGACCAGGGCCCTATGCACTACTATAGACCAGGGCCCTATCCCATACTATAGACCAGGGCCCAATCCACTACTATAGACCAGGGCCCAATGCACTACTATAGACCAGGGCCCAATCCACTACTATAGACCAGGGCCCAATCCACTACTATAGACCAGGGCCCAATCCACTACTATAGACCAGGGCCCAATGCACTACTATAGACCAGGGCCCTATGCACTACTATAGACCAGGGCCCAATCTACTACTGTAGACCAGGGCCCTATCCACTACTATAGACCAGGGCCCTATCCACCACTATAGACCAGGGCCCTATCCACTACTATAGACCAGGGTCCTATGCACTACTATAGACCAGGGCCCTATCCACTACTATAGACCAGGGCCCTATCCACTACTATAGACCAGGGCCCTATGTACTACCAGGGCCCTATCCACTACTTTAGACCAGGGCTCAATGCACTATTATAGACCAGGGCTCTATGCACTACTATAGACCAGGGCCCTATGCACTACCAGGGCCCTATGCACTACTATAGACCAGGGCCCTATGCACTACCAGGGCCCTATGCACTACTATAGACCAGGGCCCTATGCACTACCAGGGCCCTATGCACTACTATAGACCAGGGCCCAATGCACTAATATAAACCAGGGCCCTATGCACTACCAGGGCCATATGCACTACTATAGACCAGGGTCCAATGCACTACCAGGGCCCTATCCACTACTATAGACCAGGGCCTAATGCACTATTATAGACCAGGGCCCTATGCACTACTATAGACCAGGGCCCTATCCACTACTATAGACCAGGGCCCAATGCACTACTATAGACCAGGGCCCTATGCACTATCAGGGCCCTATGTACTACTATAGACCAGGGCCCTATCCACTACTATAGACCAGGGCCCTATCCACTACTATAGACCACGGCCCTATGCACTACTATAGAACAGGGCCCTATCCACTACTATAGACCAGGGCCCTATCAACTACCATAGACAGGGCCCTATCCACTACCATAGACCAGGGCCCTATGCACTACCATAGACCAGGGCCCTATCCACTACCATAGACCAGGGCCCTATCCACTACCATAGACCAGGGCCCTGTGCACTACTATAGACCAGGGCCCTATCCACTACTATAGACCAGGGCCCAATGCACTACCATAGACCAGGGCCCTATGCACTACTATAGACCAGGGCCCTATCCACTACTATAGACCACGGCCCTATGCACTACTATAGACCAGGGCCCTATGCACTACTATAGACCAGGGCCCTATCCACTACTATAGACCAGGGCCCTATCAACTACCATAGACAGGGCCCTATCCACTACCATAGACCAGGGCCCTGTGCACTACTATAGACCAGGGCCCTATCCACTACTATAGACCAGGGCCCAATGCACTACCATAGACCAGGGCCCTATGCACTACTATATACCAGGGCCCTATCCACTACTATAGACCAGGGCCCAATGCACTACCATAGACCAGGGCCCTATCCAGTACCATAGACCAGGGCCCTATGCACTACTATAGACCAGGGCCCAATGCACTACTATAGGCCAGGGTCCTATGCACTACTATAGACCAGGGCCCTATCCACTACAATAGACCAGGGCCCTATCCACTACTATAGACCAGGGCCCTATGTACTACCAGGGCCCTATCCACTACTTTAGACCAGGGCCCAATGCACTATTATAGACCAGGGCCCTATGCACTACTATAGACCAGGGCCCTATGCACTACCAGGGCCCTATGCACTACTATAGACCAGGGCCCTATGCACTATTATAGACCAGGGCCCTATGCACTACCAGGGCCCTATGCACTACTATAGACCAGGGCCCTATGCACTACCAGGGCCCTATGCACTACTATAGACCAGGGCCCAATGCACTAATATAAACCAGGGCCCTATGCACTACCAGGGCCCTATGCACTACTATAGACCAGGGTCCAATGCACTACCAGGGCCCTATCCACTACTATAGACCAGGGCCCAATGCACTATTATAGACCAGGGCCCTATGCACTACTATAGACCAGGGCCCTATCCACTACTATAGACCAGGGCCCTATGCACTACTATAGACCAGGGCCCTATGCACTATCAGGGCCCTATGTACTACTATAGACCAGGGCCCTATCCACTACTATAGACCAGGGCCCTATCCACTACTATAGACCACGGCCCTATGCACTACTATAGACCAGGGCCCTATCAACTACCATAGACAGGGCCCTATCCACTACCATAGACCAGGGCCCTATGCACTACCATAGACCAGGGCCCTATCCACTACCATAGACCAGGGCCCTATCCACTACCATAGACCAGGGCCCTGTGCACTACTATAGACCAGGGCCCTATCCACTACTATAGACCAGGGCCCAATGCACTACCATAGACCAGGGCCCTATGCACTACTATATACCAGGGCCCTATCCACTACTATAGACCAGGGCCCAATGCACTACCATAGACCAAGGCCCTATCCAGTACCATAGACCAGGGCCCTATGCACTACTATAGACCAGGGCCCAATGCACTACTATAGGCCAGGGCCCTATCCACTACTATAGACCAGGGCCCTATGCACTACTATAGACCAGGGCCCTATGCACTACTATAGACCAGGGCCCTATCCCATACTATAGACCAGGGCCCAATCCACTACTATAGACCAGGGCCCAATGCACTACTATAGACCAGGGCCCAATCCACTACTATAGACCAGGGCCCAATCCACTACTATAGACCAGGGCCCAATCCACTACTATAGACCAGGGCACAATGCACTACTATAGACCAGGGCCCAATCCACTACTATAGACCAGGGCCCAATCCAGTACTATAGACCAGGGACCTATCCACTACTATAGACCAGGGCCCTATCCACTACTATAGACCAGGGCCCTATCCACTACTATAGACCAGGGCCTTATCCACTACTATAGACCAGGGCCCAATCCACTACTATAGACCAGGGCCCTATGCACTACTATAGACCAGGGCCCAATGCACTACTATAGGCCAGGGCCCTATCCACTACTATAGACCAGGGCCATATGCACTACTATAGACCAGGGCCCTATGCACTACTATAGACCAGGGCCCTATCCCATACTATAGACCAGGGCCCAATCCACTACTATAGGCCTTGGCCCAATGCACTACTATAGACCAGGGCCCAATCCACTACTATAGACCAGGGCCCAATCCACTACTATAGACCAGGGCCCAATCCACTACTATAGACCAGGGCCCAATGCACTACTATAGACCAGGGCCCAATGCACTACTATAGACCAGGGCCCTATGCACTACTATAGACCAGGGCCCTATCCACTACTATAGACCAGGGCCCTATCCACCACTATAGACCAGGGCCCTGTCCACTACTATAGACCAGGGCCCTATGCACTACTATAGACCAGGGCCCAATCCACTACTATAGACCAGGGCCCTATGCACTACTATAGACCAGGGCCCAATGCACTACTATAGGCCAGGGCCCTATCCACTACTATAGACCAGGGCCCAATCCACCACTATAGACCTTGGCCCAATGCACTACTATAGACCAGGGCCCTATCCACCACTATAGACCAGGGCCCTATCCACTACTATAGACCAGGGCCCTATCCACTACTATAGACCAGGGCCCAATGCACTACTTTTGACCAGGGCCCTATGCACTACAATAGACCAGGGCCCAATGCACTACTATAGGCCAGGGCCCTATCCACTACTATAGACCAGGGCCCAATCCACTACTATAGACCAGGGCCCTATCCACTACTATAGACCAGGGCCTTATCCACTACTATAGACCAGGGCCCAATCCACTACTATAGACCAGGGCCCTATGCACTACTATAGACCAGGGCCCAATGCACTACTATAGGCCAGGGCCCTATCCACTACTATAGACCAGGGCCATATGCACTACTATAGACCAGGGCCCTATGCACTACTATAGACCAGGGCCCTATCCCATACTATAGACCAGGGCCCAATCCACTACTATAGGCCTTGGCCCAATGCACTACTATAGACCAGGGCCCAATCCACTACTATAGACCAGGGCCCAATCCACTACTATAGACCAGGGCCCAATCCACTACTATAGACCAGGGCCCAATGCACTACTATAGACCAGGGCCCAATGCACTACTATAGACCAGGGCCCTATGCACTACTATAGACCAGGGCCCTATCCACTACTATAGACCAGGGCCCTATCCACCACTATAGACCAGGGCCCTGTCCACTACTATAGACCAGGGCCCTATGCACTACTATAGACCAGGGCCCAATCCACTACTATAGACCAGGGCCCTATGCACTACTATAGACCAGGGCCCAATGCACTACTATAGGCCAGGGCCCTATCCACTACTATAGACCAGGGCCCAATCCACTACTATAGACCAGGGCCCAATGCACTACTATAGACCAGGGCCCAATGCACTACTATAGACCAGGGCCCAATGCACTACTATAGACCAGGGCCCTATGCACTACTATAGACCAGGGCCCAATCCACTACTGTAGACCAGGGCCCTATCCACTACTATAGACCAGGGCCCTATCCACCACTATAGACCAGGGCCCTATCCACTACTATAGACCAGGGCCCTATCCACTACTATAGACCAGGGCCCAATGCACTACTTTTGACCAGGGCCCAGTGGGGTGTAAAGCAATGAACTACATAGTAAATAGCATTTTGAAAACAAACTTTGTCATAATTTTTATCTTCGTATAGGAAAGAAAATATTTTCCTAAATAAAACATGACATTGTGATCATTGTTATCAGGTGGAGAACCGAGGCCTGAGGGCTGAGAACGAGGACATCCGCTGCCAGTACGAGAGGGACTGTTTCGGCCGGGAGCCCTTCAGCAGCATGCCCTCCTCCCCGTACGGCGGAGACGCTCTGGAGTCAGCCGGGGAGCTGCGGCGCCACCTACAGTTTGTAGAGGAAGAGGCAGAACTTCTACGGCGGTCCATCTCGGAGATCGAGGACCACAACAAACAGCTGACCTCCGAACTGAACCGCTTCAAGTTCGGCCCGAGAGACGAGGAGGTCGATGTCGGAGTGATGCTGATGAAGACTGGTAATGGTAACGGTGGCGGCGGGGGTAACGGGAGCGGTGTTGTGATGATGGAGGAGCTGAAGG
Source organism: Oncorhynchus masou masou (assembly GCF_036934945.1). NCBI lineage: Eukaryota > Metazoa > Chordata > Actinopteri > Salmoniformes > Salmonidae > Oncorhynchus > Oncorhynchus masou. The sequence goes on from NC_088214.1 coordinate 3,075,697, forward strand.
CAGCCAGGATGCAGATCAACGAGCTCAGCGGGAAGGTGTGTTGTATGATGTACTACAGTACCCACAATGCTATGTGTGTGATGTACTACAGTACCCATAATGCTTGGTGTATGATGTACTACAGTACCCACAATGCTCTGTGTATGATGTACTACAGTACCCATAATGCTCTGTGTATGATGTACTACATTACCCACAATACTCTGTGTATGATGTACTACAGTACCCACAATGCTTTGTGTATGATGTACTACAGTACCCACAATGCTCTGTGTATGATGTACTACAGTACCCACAATACTCTGTGTATGATGTACTACAGTACCCACAATACTCTGCGTATGATGTACTACAGTACCCACAATACTCTGTGTATGATGTACTACAGTACCCACAATGCTCTGTGTATGATGTACTACAGTTCCCACAATGCTCTGTGTATGATGTACTACAGTACCCACAATACTCTGTGTATGATGTACTACAGTACCCATAATGCTCTGTGTATGATGTACTACAGTACCCATAATGCTATGTGTATGACTCACTCGAATAACAATAATGCTCTGTGCATTGTATCTTGTTGTTATCTTTGTAAAGACGTTTTGCCTTAAGATGTTCCTGAAGTTAACATAATGGTGTCTTCTCTCAGAAGCTAACATAATGGTGTCTTCTCTCTGAAGCTAACATAATGGTGTCTTCTCTCTGAAGCTAACATAATGGTGTCTTCTCTCTGAAGCTAACATAATGGTCTCTTCTCTCTGAAGCTAACATAATGGTGTCTTCTCTCTGAAGCTAACATAATGGTGTCTTCTCTCCGAAGCTAACATAATGGTGTCTTCTCTCTGAAGCTAACATAATGTTGTCTTCTCTCTGAAGCTAACATAATGTTGTCTTCTCTCTGAAGTTAACATAATGGTGTCTTCTCTCTAACATTAACATAATGTTGTCTTCTCTCTAACATTAACATAACGTTGTCTTCTCTCTGAAGTTAACATAATGGTGTCTTCTCTCTGAAGTTAACATAATGGTGTCCTCTCTAACATTAACATAATGTTGTCTTCTCTCTGAAGCTAACATAATGTTGACTTCTCTCTGAAGTTAACATAATGGTGTCTTCTCTCTGAAGTTAACATAATGGTGTCTTCTCTCTAACATTAACATAATGTTGTCTTCTCTCTGAAGCTAACATAATGTTGACTTGTCTATGAAGTTAACATAATGGTGTCTTCTCTCTAATATTAACATAATGTTGTCTTCTCTCTGAAGCTAACATAATGTTGACTTCTCTCTGAAGTTAACATAATGGTGTCTTCTCTCTGAAGTTAACATAATGGTGTCTTCTCTCTAACATTAACATAATGTTGTCTTCTCTCTGAAGCTAACATAATGTTGACTTGTCTATGAAGCTAACATAACGGTGTCTTCTCTCTAACATTAACATAATGTTGTCTTCTCTGAAGTTAACATAACGTTGTCTTCTCTCTGAAGCTAACATAATGGTGTCTTCTCTGAAGTTAACATAACGTTGTCTTCTCTCTGAAGCTAACATAATGGTGTCTTCTCTCTGAAGCTAACATAACGGTGTCTTCTCTCTGAAGCTAACATAATGGTGTCTTCTCTCTGAAGTTAACATATTGTGGTCTTGTCTCCTTACCCATCCAGGTGATGAAGCTGCAGTATGAGAACAGAGTCCTGATGTCCACCGTTCAGCGCTGTGACCTGGCCCAACACCTGGGCCTCCGCACCGGCTCCCCACGGGACAGCGATGCAGATAGCGACACCGGCCGCCGAGACGCCGCAGAGGAGGAAGACACTGGGAGGCTCCTCCTTCTACACCCCAAGAGGGAGGGGCCTGTCGGCGGCGAGAGCGACTCGGAGGACCTGTTTGAGAAGACCACCACGACCTCTGGTTTCGGAAGTCACAAGCCCTCAGACGAGATCAGCGGACTCAGCGCCACAGAACTAGCCAACCTCAGACGGGAAGACCGTGAGACGTTCATGAACGTCAAACGAGAAGCAGAGCGTCTTGGGAAGACCGTAGACCGCCTCATTACCGACACGGACAGTCTGATCTACGAGGGAAAGATTATAGTAACAGGAGGGGACAGTCTCTGCATAGAGGGGTTCAGAGGACACAGGGGGAGGGAAGCGCAGAGGACAGGGGGAACACCACCACACTCCACGAGTCCCTACAAGACTCCCAGGTCCTGGACACTATCAACACCCGAATGAAGGCCTTCAGGACAGAGCTCCATATCTTCATGGAGAAGGTGGATCACCTGGGAGACGGGCTAAGGGAGAGAGGAGGGGACCGGGATAGTGGGGATGACCTGTCGCCCATGCCCAACCTTACAGAGTCGAGCAGCTTCCTGTCAGGGGTCACCTCCATGTCCCGGGATTCGCCCATCAGCACCCTGGGACGCGACCTGGTCACAGATTTCCAGGTAAGGAAGACAGGATGGGACACTCCTGTGACCTCTGACCTGTATCTGTCTGTATCCAGGGGTAAGACCGAAACGGCACCCTATTCCCTATCTAGTGCACTACTGTTGACCAGATCCATATGGCTTGCTTTACTTGGCTTAAGCCCTTGTCTCATAAGGGCTTTGAAGATAGTTTTTCCAGGTCGCACCAGTTGTGAGCCCTATGGAACCTGATTAACAGTCCCTATATAGAGCCCTATGGAACCTGATTAACAGTCCCTATATAGAGCCCTATGGAACCTGATTAACAGTCCCTATATAGAGCCCTATGGAACCTGGCTAACAGTCCCTATATAGAGCCCTATGGAACCTGATTAACAGGCCCTATATAGAGCCCTATGGAACCTGGCTAACAGTCCCTATATAGAGCCCTATGGAACCTGGTCAATAGTCCCTATATAGAGACCTATGGAACCTGATTAACAGTCCCTATATAGAGCCCTATGGAACCTGGTCAACAGTCCCTATATAGAGCCCTATGGAACCTGATTAACAGTCCCTATATAGAGCCCTATGGAACCTGATTAACAGTCCCTGTATAGAGCCCTATGGAACCTGGTCAATAGTCCCTATATAGAGCCCTATGGAACCTGGTCAACAGTCCCTATATAGAGCCCTATGGAACCTGATTAACAGTCCCTATATAGAGCCCTATGGAACCTGGTTAACAGTCCCTATATAGAGCCCTATGGAACCTGGTCAACAGTCCCTATATAGAGTCCTATGGAACCTGGCTAACAGTCCCTATATAGAGTCCTATGGAACCTGATTAACAGTCCCTATATAGAGCCCTATGGAACCTGGTCAACAGTCCCTATATAGAGCCCTATGGAACCTGATTAACAGTCCCTATATAGAGCCCTATGGAACCTGGTCAACAGTCCCTATATAGAGCCCTATGGAACCTGATTAACAGTCCCTATATAGAGCCCTATGGAACCTGATTAACAGTCCCTATATAGAGCCCTATGGAACCTGATTAACAGTCCCTATATAGAGCCCTATGGAACCTGATTAACAGTCCCTATATAGAGCCCTATGGAACCTGATTAACAGTCCCTATATAGAGCCCTATGGAACCTGATTAAAAGTCCCTATATAGAGCCCTATGGAACCTGATTAACAGTCCCTATATAGAGCCCTATGGAACCTGGTCAACAGTCCCTATATAGAGCCCTATGGAACCTGATTAACAGTCCCTATATAGAGCCCTATGGAACCTGATTAACAGTCCCTATATAGAGCCCTATGGAACCTGATTAACAGTCCCTATATAGAGCCCTATGGAACCTGGTCAACAGTCCCTATATAGAGCCCTATGGAACCTGGTCAACAGTCCCTATATAGAGACCTATGGAACCTGGTTAACAGTCCCTATATAGAGCCCTATGGAACCTGGTCAACAGTCCCTATATAGAGCCCTATGGAACCTGATTAACAGTCCCTATATAGAGCCCTATGGAACCTGGTCAACAGTCCCTATATAGAGCCCTATGGAACCTGATTAACAGTCCCTATATAGAGCCCTATGGAACCTGGTCAACAGTCCCTATATAGAGCCCTATGGAACCTGATTAACAGTCCCTATATAGAGCCCTATGGAACCTGGCTAACAGTCCCTATATAGAGCCCTATGGAACCTGGTCAACAGTCCCTGTATAGAGAGCCCTATGAAACCTGATGAACAGTCCCTATATAGAGCCCTATGGAACCTGGTCAACAGTCCCTATATAGAGCCCAATGGAACCTGGTCAATAGTCCCTATATAGAGCCCTATGGAAGCTGGTCAACAGTCCCTATATAGAGCCCTATGGAACCTGGCCAACAGTCCCTATATAGAGCCCTATGGAACCTGGTTAACAGTAGTGCACTATGATAGGAATAAGGTGCCATTTGGGTTGTAACCCAGCCCCCATACATGTCTGTACTGTATGTTATGCTGTCTCCCCGCTACTCCTGGACATCAACCCCCTGGCTGCTTCCTTATTGGCTCAAGTATGAATAAGTATCAATAAGATGAATTATAAAGTCAGTTCGATGTTATTATGGAAAACATGACGGTAATATGGAGCGGTTGAGATGTATTAATGGTTGAGATGTATTAAAAAAGGGGGTTATTTTGCAAAGCATGAATAACTATTAAACATTAAAACATGCTCACTGGATTCCTTCTGGGCATTATGACACCGGATTCCTTCTGGGGCATTATGACACCGGATTCCTTCTGGGGCATTATGACACCGGATTCCTTCTGGGGCATTATGACACCGGATTCCTACTGGGGCATTATGACACCGGATTCCTTCTGGGGCATTATGACACCGGATTCCTTCTGGGGCATTATGACACCGGATTCCTTCTGGGGCATTATGACACCGGATTCCTTCTGGGGCATTATGACACCAGATAATTAAAAGAGCAATACAAAGAAAGATTGAAGTAATGACAATGTCTCGTCAAAGAGCACAACGTTACTTTATTAAACTGAGGAATATGGTTCATATGCAAAGCCATGTTCAGCCAAGGAGCCAGATAGACAGTCCAGGATCATGTTTAACCAAGGAGCCAGATAGACAGTCCAGGATCATGTTTAACCAAGGTGCCAGATAGACAGTCCAGGATCATGTTTAACCAAGGAGCCAGATAGACAGTCCAGGATCATGTTTAACCAAGGAGCCAGATAGACAGTCCAGGATCATGTTTAACCAAGGAGCCAGATAGACAGTCCAGGGTCATGTTTAACCAAGGAGCCAGATAGACAGTCCAGGATCATGTTTAACCAAGGAGCCAGATAGACAGTCCAGGATCATGTTTAACCAAGGAGTCAGATAGACAGTCCAGGATCATGTTTAACCAAGGAGCCAGATAGACAGTCCAGGATCATGTTTAACCAAGGAGCCAGATAGATAGTGTCCAGAGTCATGTTTAACCAAGGAGCCAGATAGACAGTCCAGGATCATGTTTAACCAAGGAGCCAGAAAGACAGTCCAGGATCATGTTTAACCAAGCAGCCAGATAGACAGTCCAGGATCATGCTTAACCAAGGAGCCAGATAGATAGTCTAGGATCATGTTTAACCAAGGAGCCAGATAGACAGTCCAGGATCATGTTTAACCAAGGAGCCAGATAGACAGAGTCCAGAGTCATGTTTAACCAAGGAGCCAGATAGACAGTCCAGGATCATGTTTAACCAAGGAGCCAGATAGACAGTCCAGGATCATGTTTAAACAAGGAGCCAGATAGACAGTCCAGGATCATGTTTAACCAAGGAGCCAGATAGACAGAGTCCAGAGTCATGTTTAACCAAGGAGCCAGATAGACAGTCCAGGATCATGTTTAACCAAGGAGCCAGATAGACAGTCCAGGATCATGTTTAAACAAGGAGCCAGATAGACAGTCCAGGATCATGTTTAACCAAGGAGCCATATAGACAGTCCAGAGTCATGTTTAACCAAGGAGTCAGATAGACAGTCCGGGATCATGTTTAACCAAGGAGCCAGATAGATAGACAGACCAGGATCATGTTTAACCAAGGAGCCAGATAGATAGACAGTCCAGGATCATGTTTAACCAAGGAGCCAGATAGACAGTCCAGAGTCATGTTTAACCAAGGAGCCAGATAGACAGTCCAGGATCATGTTTTACCAAGGAGCCAGATAGACAGTCCAGGGTCATGTTTAACCAAGGAGCCAGATAGACATTCCAGGATCATGTTTAACCAAGGAGCCAGATAGATAGTGTCCAGAGTCATGTTTAACCAAGGAGCCAGATAGACAGTCCAGGATCATGTTTAACCAAGGAGCCAGAAAGACAGTCCAGGATCATGTTTAACCAAGGAGCCAGATAGACAGTCCAGGATCATGTTTAACCAAGGAGCCAGATAGACAGTCCAGGATCATGTTTAACCAAGGAGCCAGATAGACAGTCCAGGATCATGTTTAACCAAGGAGCCAGGTAGACAGTCCAGAATAATGTTTAACCAAGGAGTCAGGTAGACAGTCCGGGATTATGTTTAACCAAGGAGCCAGATAGACAGTCCAGGATCATGTTTAACCAAGGAGCCAGATAGACAGTCCAGGATCATGTTTAACCAAGGAGCCAGATAGATAGACAATCCAGGATCATGTTTAACCAAGGAGCCAGATAGATAGAGTCCAGGATCATGTTTAACCAAGGAATCAGATAGACAGTCCAGGATCTTCTTTAACCAAGGAGCCAGATAGACAGTCCAGAGTCATGTTTAACCAAGGAGCCAGATAGACAGTCCAGGATCATGTTTAACCAAGGAGGCAGATAGATAGAGTCCAGAATCATGTTTAACCAAGGAGCCATATAGACAGTCCAGGATCATGTTTAACCAAGGAGCCAGATAGATAGAGTCCAGAGTCATGCTTAACCAAGGAGCCAGATAGACAGACCCGGATCATGTTTAACCAAGGAGCCATATAGACAGTCCAGAGTCATGTTTAACCAAGGAGCCAGATAGACAGTCCAGGATCATGTTTAACCAAGGAGCCAAATAGACAGTCCAGGATCATGTTTAACCAAGGAGCCAGATAGATAGTGTCCAGAGTCATGTTTAACCAAGGAGCCAGATAGACAGTCCAGGATCATGTTTAACCAAGGAGCCAGATAGATAGACAGACCAGGATCATGTTTAACCAAGGAGCCAGATAGACAGTCCAGGATCATGTTTAACCAAGGAGCCAGATAGATAGACAGTCCAGGATCATGTTTAACCAAGGAGCCAGATAGACAGTCCAGGATCTTGTTTAACCAAGGAACCAGATAGACAGACAGTCCAGGATCATGTTTAACCAAGGAGCCAGATAGACAGTACAGGATCATGTTTAACCAAGGAGCCAGATAGATAGAGTCCAGGGTCATGTTTAACTAAGGAGCCAGATAGACAGTCCAGGATCATGTTTAACCAAGGAGCCAGATAGACAGTCCAGGGTCATGTTTAACCAAGGAGCCAGATAGACAGTCCAGGATCATGTTTAACCAAGGAGCCAGATATACAGTACAGGATCATGTTTAACCAAGGAGCCAGATAGACAGTCCAGGATCATGTTTAACCAAGGAGCCAGAAAGACAGCCCAGGATCATGTTTAACCAAGGAGCCAGATAGACAGTCCAGGATCATGTTTAACCAAGGAGCCAGATGGACAGTCCAGGATCTTGTTTAACCAAGGAACCAGATAGACAGACAGTCCAGGATCATGTTTAACCAAGGAGCCAGATAGACAGTACAGGATCATGTTTAACCAAGGAGCCAGATAGACAGTCCAGGATCATGTTTAACCAAGGAGCCAGATAGACAGTCCAGGGTCATGTTTAACCAAGGAGCCAGATAGACAGTCCAGTATCATGTTTAACCAAGGAGCCAGATAGACAGTACAGGATCATGTTTAACCAAGGAGCCAGATAGACAGTCCAGGATCATGTTTAACCAAGGAGCCAGATAGACAGTCCAGGATCATGTTTAACCATTGAGCCAGATAGACAGTCCAGGATCATGTTTAACCAAGGAGCCATATAGACAGTCCAGGATCATGTTTAACCAAGGAGTCAGATAGACAGTCCAGGGTCATGTTTAACCAAGGAGCCAGATAGACAGTCCAGGATCATGTTTAACCAAGGAGCCAGATAGATAGTGTCCAGAGTCATGTTTAACCAAGGAGCCAGATAGACAGTCCAGGATCATGTTTAACCAAGGAGCCAGATAGACAGTACAGGATCATGTTTAACCAAGGAGCCAGATAGACAGTCCAGGATCATGTTTAACCAAGGAGCCAGATAGACAGTCCAGGGTCATGTTTAACCAAGGAGCCAGATAGACAGTCCAGGATCATGTTTAACCAAGGAGCCAGATAGACAGTACAGGATCATGTTTAACCAAGGAGCCAGATAGACAGTCCAGGATCATGTTTAACCAAGGAGCCAGATAGACAGTCCAGGATCATGTTTAACCAAGGAGCCAGATAGACAGTCCAGGATCATGTTTAACCAAGGAGCCAGATAGACAGTCCAGGATCATGTTTAACCAAGGAGTCAGATAGACAGTCCAGGATCATGTTGCTAGAGCGCCACAGACGTGATAAGGGTAGTCTGTTTGAGTCCATTACTACTGGATGTAAACTGTATTAAACACCAAGGGGAGTCTGTGTGAATGGTAGAGTCCATGACTACTGGATGTAAACTGTATAAAATCCCAAGGGTAGTCAGTGTGCATGGTAGAGTCCGTTACTACTGGATGTAAACAGTATTAAACACCAAGGGGAGTCTGTGTAAATGGTAGAGTCCATTACTACTGGATGTAAACAGTATTAAACACCAAGGGGAGTCTGTGTGAATGGTAGAGTCCATTACTACTGGATGTAAACAGTATTAAACACCAAGGGGAGTCTGTGTGAATGGTAGAGTCCATTACTACTGGATGTAAACACCAAGGGGAGTCTGTGTAAATGGTAGAGTCCATTACTACTGGATGTAACCAGTATTAAACACCACGGGGAGTCTGTGTAAATGGTAGAGTCCATTACTACTGGATGTAAACAGTATTAAACACCAAGGGGAGTCTGTGTAAATGGTAGAGTCCATTACTACTGGATATAAACACCAAGGGGAGTCTGTGTAAATGGTAGAGTCCATTACTACTGGATGTAAACAGTATTAAACACCAAGGGGAGTCTGTTTGAGTCCATTACTACTGGATGTAAACACCAACGGGAGTCTGTGTAAATGGTAGAGTCCATTACTACTGGATGTAAACAGTATTAAACACCAAGGGGAGTCTGTGTAAATGGTCGAGTCCATTACTACTGGATGTAAACAGTATTAAACACCAACGGGAGTCTGTGTAAATGGTAGAGTCCATTACTACTGGATGTAAACACCAAGGGGAGTCTGTGTAAATGGTCCATTGCTTATTGATTATTTTGTTTTTTATTTTACCTTTATTTAACTTGGTAAGTCAGTTAAGACCACATTCTTATTTTCAATGACAGCCTAGGAACAGTGGGTTAACTGCCTGTTCAGGGGCAGAATTACAGATTTTTACCTTGTCAGCTCGGGGATTCAATCTAGCAACCTTTCAGTTACTGGCCCAACGCTCTAACCACGAGGCTACCTGCCGCCACACTCAGAATGAAACAGTATAAAACCCCAAGGGGAGTTGTGTAAATGGTAGAGTCTGTTGCTCCTGGATTTGAACTCATCCAAGTGAGCAGTCATTAGTAGAGCCATTCCCTCCCTGCCTCTTAATTTGATGCTAGCACAGCATAGCGTAGCAAACACAAATAACCATTCAATACAGCGAGCAACGGCACCCTAGTCCCTATGTAGTGCACTACTTTTGACCAGGGCCCATGGGGTAACATTTGGGACAAAACCCAGGTCTGGACAGCTTTAATAAAGGACTGGACCACTCAGAACATAACCCCAGGTCTGGACAGTTTAGTAAGGGACTGGTCCACTCAGAACATAACCCCAGGTCTGGACAGTTTAGTAAGGGACTGGTCCACTCAGAACATAACCCCAGGTCTGGACAGTTTAGTAAGGGACTGGTCCACTCAGAACATAACCCCAGGTCTGGACAGTTTAGTAGAGGACTGGTCCACTCAGAACATAACCCCAGGTCTGGACAGTTTAGTAAGGGACTGGTCCACTCAGAACATAACCCCAGGTCTGGACAGTTTAGTAAGGGACTGGTCCACTCAGAACATAACCCCAGGTCTGGACAGTTTAGTAAGGGACTGGTCCACTCAGAACATAACCCCAGGTCTGGACAGTTTAGTAAGGGACTGGTCCACTCAGAACATAACCCCAGGTCTGGACAGTTTAGTAAGGGACTGGTCCACTCAGAACATAACCCCAGGTCTGGACAGTTTAGTAAGGGACTGGACCACTCAGAACATAACCCCAGGTCTGGACAGTTTAGTAAGGGACTGGTCCACTCAGAACATAACCCCAGGTCTGGACAGTTTAGTAAGGGACTGGTCCACTCAGAACATAACCCCAGGTCTGGACAGTTTAGTAGAGGACTGGTCCACTCAGAACATAACCCCGGGTCTGGACAGTTTAGTAAGGGACTGGTCCACTCAGAACATAACCCCAGGTCTGGACAGTTTAGTAAGGGACTGGTCCACTCAGAACATAACCCCAGGTCTGGACAGTTTAGTAAGGGACTGGTCCACTCAGAACTTAACCCCAGGTCTGGACAGTTTAGTAAGGGACTGGTCCACTCAGAACTTAACCCCGGGTCTGGACAGTTTAGTAAGGGACTGGTCCACTCAGAACATAACCCCAGGTCTGGACAGTTTAGTAGAGGACTGGTCCACTCAGAACATAACCCCAGGTCTGGACAGTTTAGTAAGGGACTGGTCCACTCAGAACCTAACCCCGGGTCTGGACAGTTTAGTAGAGGACTGGTCCACTCAGAACATAACCCCAGGTCTGGACAGTTTAGTAGAGGACTGGTCCACTCAGAACATAACCCCAGGTCTGGACAGTTTAGTAGAGGACTGGTCCACTCAGAACATAACCCCAGGTCTGGACAGTTTAGTAAGGGACTGGTCCACTCAGAACCTAACCCCGGGTCTGGACAGTTTAGTAGAGGACTGGTCCACTCAGAACATAACCCCAGGTCTGGACAGTTTAGTAAGGGACTGGTCCACTCAGAACCTAACCCCGGGTCTGGACAGTTTAGTAGAGGACTGGTCCACTCAGAACATAACCCCAGGTCTGGACAGTTTAGTAAGGGACTGGTCCACTCAGAACATAACCCCAGGTCTGGACAGTTTAGTAAGGGACTGGTCCACTCAGAACCTAACCCCGGGTCTGGACAGTTTAGTAAGGGACTGGTCCACTCAGAACATAACCCCAGGTCTGGACAGTTTAGTAAGGGACTGGTCCACTCAGAACCTAACCCCGGGTCTGGACAGTTTTGTAAGGGACTGGACCTCTCAGAATATAACCCCAGGTCTGGACAGTTTAGTAAGGGACTGGACCACTCAGAACATAACCCCAGGTCTGGACAGTTTAGTAGAGGACTGGTCCACTCAGAACTTAACCCCGGGTCTGGACAGTTTAGTAGAGGACTGGTCCACTCAGAACATAACCCCGGGTCTGGACAGTTTAGTAAGGGACTGGACCACTCAGAACATAACCCCAGGTCTGGACAGTTTAGTAAGGGACTGGTCCACTCAGAACATAACCCCGGGTCTGGACAGTTTAGTAGAGGACTGGTCCACTCAGAACATAACCCCAGGTCTGGACAGTTTAGTAAGGGACTGGTCCACTCAGAACATAACCCCAGGTCTGGACAGTTTAGTAGAGGACTGGTCCACTCAGAACATAACCCCAGGTCTGGACAGTTTAGTAAGGGACTGGTCCACTCAGAACATAACCCCGGGTCTGGACAGTTTAGTAAGGGACTGGACCACTCAGAACCTAACCCCGGGTCTGGACAGTTTAGTAAGGGACTGGTCCACTCAGAACATAAGTCAAGTTTATGAGTCTGTTTAACACTGGTCTCAAGTTCAACACATGTCATGTGCCTTTTGGTAAACTCCAAGCGGGCTGCCATGTGCCTTTTACTGAGGAGTGGCTTCCGTCTGGCCACTCTACCATAAAGGCCTGATTGGTGGAGTGCTGCAGAGATGGTTGTCCTTCTGGAAGTTCTTCCCATCTCCACAGAGGAACTCTGGAGCTTTGTCAGAGTGACCATTGGGTTCTGACCAAGATATGTGCCTTGACACAATCCTGTCTCGAAGCTCTACGGACAATTCCTTCTACCTCATGGTTTGTTTGTTTTTCTCTGAAATGCACTGTCAACTGTGGGATCTTATATAGACAGGTGTGTGCCTTTCCAAATCATATCTAATCAATTGAATTTACCACAGGTAGAATCCAATCCAGCTGTAGAAACATCAAGGATGATCAATGGAAACAGGGATGCACCTGAGCACAACTTAGAGCCTCATAACAAAGGGTCTGAATGCTTATTTGTTATAAAGTATCACATTTCTAAAAACCTTTTTTTGCTTTGTCTTTATAGTGTATTGTGATGTCATTATGGGGTATTGTGATGTCATTATGGGGTATTGTGATGTCATCATGGGGTATTGTGATGTCATCATGGGGTATTGTGATGTCATCATGGGGTATTGTGTGTAGATTGATGAGGAATATGTTTTGTATAATCCATTTTCCATTTTAGAATAAGGCTGTAACGTAACAAAATGTGGAAAAAGTCAAGGGGTCTGAATACTTTTCGAATGCAGTGTAGCTAGTGGTCAGGAACATCCTTCACTGCTGTCATTCATTGTTTACTCTCTCCTGTGAACGTGCCTGTGCTGTGCTGTTCCGCCACAAATTAACAGACAGTCCAATCAGCGAAATATGCATTAAGGCGGGACTCCCGAGCCTCCAATGGTCGTGGAGATGTAACCCGATATCCCAGAGTCACCTGACGCCAACTGAATAGAGGCAGGAAAAAGACGGGATTTGTCCTAACAGAAGTTGAATCCTAAGCAAATGACCTTGATATGTCTTCACATAACAATAGGGGACTTAAACTCCTTTTAACAATTAAAGCATTTCACATGTATAGAGTTAAGATCTCAGCTTCGTCATCTTTTCTTACTGCTTCTACTGCATGGGACTCATGTTTCCCTCATTGCATGCACTTCATAACCAGTGTTTTGCATTCTTCCCCCCGATCCCTCTTTTTTTCTCCTTCTCTTTGTGTTCCCTCCATCCTTCAGATGTTTCAACCCATCATGTTGTTCATCCTCGTTCTCGTCCTCTTCTCGTCTCTCTCGTACGCCGTGGTCTTTAAATTGGTCTTTCTCTTTGCACTTTTCTTTGTTCTCTAACTCTGTTCCATTTGTGTTCTCTAAGCCGTCTGTTCTGTTGTAGTTCTTAGTTCTCTAATCCATCTGTTCTGTTGTAGTTCTTAGTTCTCTAAGCCGTCTGTTCTGTTGTAGTTCTTAGTTCTCTAAGCCGTCTGTTCTGTTGTAGTTCTTAGTTCTCTAAGCCGTCTGTTCTGTTGTAGTTCTTAGTTCTCTAAGCCGTCTGTTCTCTTGTAGTTCTTAGTTCTCTAAGCCGTCTGTTCTGTTGTAGTTCTTAGTTCTCTAATCCGTTTGTTCTGTTGTAGTTCTTAGTTCTCTAAGCCGTCTGTTCTGTTGTAGTTCTTAGTTCTCTAATCCGTTTGTTCTGTTGTAGTTCTTAGTTCTCTAATCCGTTTGTTCTGTTGTAGTTCTTAGTTCTCTAAGCCGTCTGTTCTGTTGTAGTTCTTAGTTCTCTAAGCCGTCTGTTCTGTTGTAGTTCTTAGTTCTCTAATCAGTCTGTTCTGTTGTAGTTCTTAGTTCTCTAATCCGTTTGTTCTGTTGTAGTTCTTAGTTCTCTAATCCGTTTGTTCTGTTGTAGTTCTTAGTTCTCTAATCAGTCTGTTCTGTTGTAGTTCTTAGTTCTCTAATCCGTTTGTTCTGTTGTAGTTCTTAGTTCTCTAATCCGTTTGTTCTGTTGTAGTTCTTAGTTCTCTAATCAGTCTGTTCTGTTGTAGTTCTTAGTTCTCTAATCCGTTTGTTCTGTTGTAGTTCTTAGTTCTCTAAGCCGTCTGTTCTGTTGTAGTTCTTAGTTCTCTAATCTGTCTGTTCTGTTGTAGTTCTTAGTTCTCTAATCCGTTTGTTCTGTTGTAGTTCTTAGTTCTCTAATCCGTTTGTTCTGTTGTAGTTCTTAGTTCTCTAATCAGTCTGTTCTGTTGTAGTTTTTAGTATAATTTTTCACCCTTGTCTTTATCTTCTTATTTTTTATTTTTTTGCTTGAAAAAAAATCCTCCTGCTGTTTGTTTATTGTCATTCGTCCGTTTGTTCGTTTATCCACCAATCCGCTTCATGCACTCCCCTCCCCCCTCCATCCCCTCTGTCCCAACACCCACATACCTTCCCTCACCTGTCACCCACTGACCCCCACCCCCCAATCACAGTCCGGTGCGAGGGATGAGCTGGAGTGGCGTCTAGGACAGGAGCGAGCCGTGGAGACCCAGAGCCAGGAGGGTCTTGCCTCAGTGCCCCGCCCAGAACAGGGGAGCCATCCTGGGACACACTAGATACCACAGGCCCCCCCCTTGGCTTCTTTAAGACCTGAGGTCAGTGCCTCTTTCATCTCCATACCTTCCCTCCCTTCTCCCTGTAGTAGGACTGGATGAGGACAGACAGAACACACCAGTGTAAGGTTTACACTACAGTGTAAAGTAAAGATTTAGGGCATTGCACATGTGCGTAGAGTCAAGATATTTCTAAAAGATTTCTTAGCTCAACTGCGTGTCTTTTCAGAGGCATTTAGACGTGAGTCAAGTACAGGTGCCAAATTCTGGAATGTTCTTCATGAAACTCGATCAACGCGTTCCTGTGCCGGTTTGAATTTGGCCAGGGGGGGGGGGTGAGGTGTGGAGGATAAGAGCCACATTTTAATAGTAACGGTTAAAGTAGAATTAACAAGGTTCCGTTCTCAGCGCCGACCCCACTTCAACCCTCTTAAGTCCGTTGTTATCTAACAAAACAAAAGCCACTCCGTCCAACATGGCATCAGGTTACACTCCAGCCCACACTGTCACCGTTATCTGATGAGCATAATCTCTCACGTCATCACGCTCATATCCTAATAACAGTTGAGCCAATTCTGTTCAATGCTTTTCTTGATGTTACGTTATCGACTATGAGTTTATGTCAAATTTCCAAGATTGTTTATTTCATTTTTGTATTATTTTTATTTTATTTTACTAAAGTACAGACTCAGCGCTTCTAAATAGTAGATCATACAATCAATCAAATATATTCATAAAGCCTTTCTTACATCAACCTGTCACAAAGTGCTGTACAGAAACCCAGCCTAAAACCCCCAAACAGCAAGCAATGCAGGTGTAGAAGCACGGTGGCTAGAGAAAAAACCTCCTTAGAAAGGCCAGAACCTAGGAAGAAACCTAGAGAGGAACCAGACTATGAGGGGTGGGCCAGTCCTCTTCTGGCTGTACTGGGTAGAGAGGGACCAGGCTATGAGGGGTGGCCAGTCCTCTTCTGGCTGTGCCAGGTAGAGAGGGACCAGGCTATGAGGGGTGGCCAGTCCTCTTCTGGCTGTGACAGGTAGAGAGGAACCAGGCTATGAGGGGTGGGCCAGTCCTCTTCTGGCTGTGATAGGTAGAGATGAACCAGGTTATGAGGGGTGGGCCAGTCCTCTTCTGGCTGTGCCAGGTAGAGTGGAACCAGGCTATGAGGGGTGGGCCAGTCCTCTTTTGGCTGTGACAGATAGAGAGGAACCAGGCTATGAGGGGTGGGCCAGTCCTCTTCTGGCTGTGACAGGTAGAGAGGAACCAGGCTATGAGGGGTGGGCCAGTCCTCTTCTGGCTGTGCCAGGTAGAGAGGAACCAGGCTATGAGGGGTGGGCCAGTCCTCTTCTGGCTGTGCCAGGTAGAGAGGAACCAGGCTATGAGGGGTGGGCCAGTCCTCTTCTGGCTGTGCCAGGTAGGGCCAGTC
This sequence comes from Oncorhynchus masou masou, assembly GCF_036934945.1. NCBI lineage: Eukaryota > Metazoa > Chordata > Actinopteri > Salmoniformes > Salmonidae > Oncorhynchus > Oncorhynchus masou. The sequence goes on from NC_088214.1 coordinate 3,091,721, forward strand.
CTCTTCTGGCTGAGGGGTGGGCCAGTCCTCTTCTGGCTGTGCCGGGTAGAGAGGAACCAGGCTATGAGGGGTGGGCCAGTCCTCTTCTGGCTGTGCCAGGTAGAGAGGAACCAGGCTATTAGGGGTGGGCCAGTCCTCTTCTGGCTGTGACAGAAAGTATAATAGATGGGTCATCCCACTTTGGAGACAAGATGAAGATTACATTCCCTTTCATGAGCGTCCCACTTTCTCGAGAGCTCTTCTGTGTTCAGACCCATTTAGGTTCTCATAATCCTTATCCCTGCCCATCTCTTTAAGGATTTGTAAAGGCAAAGGGGTCAGCATGGGCCTTCAGGAAGTAGCCTCTCCGTTATCTCAGCCAATCATGGATCCTGGCTTTCTCCCGACGTACTGTAGCTCAGTGCTTCCTCCTTGGCTAAACTAGGCTCCTACTTTAACATGTTCTATTCCTGTTAACAGATCTCAGACCAGTTTGTAATGAAGGTATATGATAGTTTACATGTTTACGTTTACTTAACGTCAAAAGCCTGAATCTGGTCGCAGTTCGACTGTTGGCAGACATACAGGAAGTTCTAAAAATGTTATGACACAACAAGCATGCTATTTGCATGCCGTATTGTCCTTACGTCACATAAAGTACATTGTCTCTAAGTCTGCATAGTGTCACGTAATTATAGCATTGACAAAAACACTCTGACCAGGGATGTGGTTTCTCTAATATGGGATTTCAGTTTCCCCTCTAATGTAATCTGTGAAGCGGAGAGAGAGAATGAATGAGAGGACGGGTGTAAAAGCAGCTCTGGTACAGCAGGATTACTGCTCTGTGTGATTTACATTTGACATTGGGCTGACAGACAGGGAGAGAGAGGGGGAGGAGAACAGAATGGAGGGAGAGAGAAAAATGAAGATAGTCCCATTAGAACACAGAACACAGTCCCATTAGAACACAGTCCCATTAGAACACAGAACACAGTCCCATGAGAACACAGTCCCATTAGAACACAGTCCCATTAGAACACAGAACACAGTCCCATTAGAACACAGTCCCATCAGAACACAGAACACAGTCCCATTAGAACACAGTCCCATTAGAACACAGAACTCAGGCCCTCTCTAATATAATATAGCTCTCATATCTGCTCCGCCCACATCCGTCAGCTTGTAGAAATATAAATGAATTGGTAATCCTGTATATATCTAGATACTACTGAGGGTTTAATGATAACTGATGGAGTACTGTACCATACAGTCTGTATGTATCTAGATACTACTGAGGGTTTAAGGATAACTGATGGAGTATTGTACCATACAGTCTGTATGTATCTAGATACTACTGAGGGTTTAATGATAACTGATGGAGTACTGTACCATACAGTCTGTATGTATCTAGATACTACTGAGGGTTTAATGATAACTGATGGAGTATTGTACCATACAGTCTGTATGTATCTAGATACTACTGAGGGTTTAATGATAACTGATGGAGTACAGTCTGTATGTATCTAGATACTACTGAGGGTTTAATGATAACTGATGGAGTACTGTCTGTATGTATCTAGATACTACTGAGGGTTTAATGATAACTGATGGAGTACTGTACCATACAGTCTGTATGTATCTAGATACTACTGAGGGTTTAATGATAACTGATGGAGTACTGTACCATACAGTCTGTATGTATCTAGATACTACTGAGGGTTTAATGATAACTGATGGAGTACTGTACCATACAGTCTGTATGTATCTAGATACTACTGAGGGTTTAATGATAACTGATGGAGTACAGTACCATACAGTCTGTATGTATCTAGATACTACTGAGGGTTTAATGATAACTGATGGAGTACTGTACCATACAGTCTGTATGTATCTAGATACTACTGAGGGTTTAATGATAACTGATGGAGTACTGTCTGTATGTATCTAGATACTACTGAGGGTTTAATGATAACTGATGGAGTACTGTCTGTATGTATCTAGATACTACTGAGGGTTTAATGATAACTGATGGAGTACTGTACCATACAGTCTGTATGTATCTAGATACTACTGAGGGTTTAATGATAACTGATGGAGTACTGTACCATACAGTCTGTATGTATCTAGATACTACTGAGGGTTTAATGATAACTGATGGAGTACAGTACCATACAGTCTGTATGTATCTAGATACTACTGAGGGTTTAATGATAACTGATGGAGTACAGTACCATACAGTCTGTGGGGTTACAGACAAATCCAAAACTTTCCAAAACTTTCCAAAATGTCCTGGTTTTCCAGAAATCCTGGTCCGAATTTCCTGCTTATTCCCTTCTGATTCAGGGATTTCTGGAAATCCTGGGAGTTTGGGAAAAGTTACCAGATTTTTGCAACCCTAGACGTCTAGCAGGACGAAAGGCACAACATTTACACATAGGGGTCGAACTCGAGGTTCATGCATGTATTTCTGTTGAGCATTGACATCAAAGTCTGGAGTTTTACCCACAGATTTCAAGTAAGTATTTGCCCATGGAGCATTGACATCAAAGTCTGGAGTTTTACCCACAGATTTCAAGTAAGTATTTGCCCATTGTGTAGTTAGCCTGGGTACCAGTCTGTTTCGCTGACATTTCACTCCTTGTACGCTGTGTCATTGCCAAACGTTGGTGCCCAGGCTATTATGGAGGTGTGTTTTGCCTGTTCTGAGGGTTACTGTGTTGAGAGGTACAGCTCTGAGGGGTACAGCTCTGAGGGGTACAGCTCTGAGGGTTACTGTGTTGAGGGGTACAGCTCTGAGGGGTACAGCTCTGAGGGGTACAGCTCTGAGGGGTACAGCTCTGAGGGTTACTGTGTTGAGGGGTACAGCTCTGAGGGGTACAGCTCTGATGGGTACTGCTCTGAGGGGTACAGCTCTGAGGGGTACAGCTGTGAGGGTTACTGTGTTGAGGGGTACAGCTCTGAGGGTACAGCTCTGAGGGGTACAGCTCTGAGGGGTACAGCTCTGAGGGTTACTGTGTTGAGGGGTACAGCTCTGAGGGGTACAGCTCTGAGGGTTACTGTGTTGAGGGGTACAGCTCTGAGGGGTACAGCTCTGAGGGGTACAGCTCTGAGGGGTACAGCTCTGAGGGTTACTGTGGTGAGGGGTACAGCTCTGAGGGGTACAGCTCTGAGGGGTACAGCTCTGAGGGGTACAGCTCTGAGGGTTACTGTGTTGAGGGGTACAGCTCTGAGGGGTACAGCTCTGAGGGTTACTGTGTTGAGGGGTACAGCTCTGAGGTAATGGGTACAGCTCTGAGGGGTACAGCTCTGAGGGGTACAGCTCTGAGGGTTACTGTGTTGAGGGGTACAGCTCTGAGGGGTACAGCTCTGAGGGGTACAGCTCTGAGGGTTACTGTGGTGAGGGGTACAGCTGGTACAACTTGTACTGGTACAACTTGACTCATAGTAACAGGTAATGTACTGGTACAACTTGACTCATAGTAACAGGTAATGTACTGGTACAACTTGACTCATAGTAACAGGTAGTGTACTGGTACAACTTGACTCATAGTAACAGGTAGTGTACTGGTACAACTTGACTCATAGTAACAGGTAATGTACTGGTACAACTTGACTCATAGTAACAGGTAGTGTACTGGTACAACTTGACTCATAGTCAGTAACAGGTAATGTACTGGTACAACTTGACTCATAGTAACAGGTAGTGTACTGGTACAACTTGACTCATAGTAACAGGTAATGTACTGGTACAACTTGACTCATAGTAACAGGTAATGTACTGGTACAACTTGACTCATAGTAACAGGTAATGTACTGGTACAACTTGACTCATAGTAACAGGTAATGTACTGGTACAACTTGACTCATAGTAACAGGTAATGTACTGGTACAACTTGACTCATAGTAACAGGTAGTGTACTGGTACAACTTGACTCATAGTAACAGGTAATGTACTGGTACAACTTGACTCATAGTCAGTAACAGGTAATGTACTGGTACAACTTGACTCATAGTAACAGGTAATGTACTGGTACAACTTGACTCATAGTAACAGGTAATGTACTGGTACAACTTGACTCATAGTAACAGGTAATGTACTGGTACAACTTGACTCATAGTAACAGGTAATGTACTGGTACAACTTGACTCATAGTAACAGGTAATGTACTGGTACAACTTGACTCATAGTAACAGGTAGTGTACTGGTACAACTTGACTCATAGTAACAGGTAATGTACTGGTACAACTTGACTCATAGTAACAGGTAATGTACTGGTACAACTTGACTCATAGTAACAGGTAATGTACTGGTACAACTTGACTCATAGTATCAGGTAATGTACTGGTACAACTTGACTCATAGTAACAGGTAATGTACTGGTACAACTTGACTCATAGTAACAGGTAATGTACTGGTACAACTTGACTCATAGTAACAGCTACACTACTGGTACAACTTGACTCATAGTAACAGGTAGTGTACTGGTACAACTTGACTCATAGTCAGTAACAGGTAATGTACTGGTACAACTTGACTCATAGTAACAGGTAATGTACTGGTACAACTTGACTCATAGTAACAGGTAATGTACTGGTACAACTTGACTCATAGTCAGTAACAGGTAATGTACTGGTACAACTTGACTCATAGTAACAGGTAATGTACTGGTACAACTTGACTCATAGTAACAGGTAATGTACTGGTACAACTTGACTCATAGTAACAGGTAATGTACTGGTACAACTTGACTCATAGTAACAGGTAATGTACTGGTACAACTTGACTCATAGTAACAGGTAATGTACTGGTACAACTTGACTCATAGTAACAGGTAGTGTACTGGTACAACTTGACTCATAGTAACAGGTAATGTACTGGTACAACTTGACTCATAGTAACAGGTAATGTACTGGTACAACTTGACTCATAGTAACAGGTAATGTACTGGTACAACTTGACTCATAGTATCAGGTAATGTACTGGTACAACTTGACTCATAGTAACAGGTAATGTACTGGTACAACTTGACTCATAGTAACAGGTAATGTACTGGTACAACCTGACTCATAGTAACAGGTAATATACTGGTACAACTTGACTCATAGTCACTAACAGGTAATGTACAGGTACAACTTGACTCATAGTGACAGATGAGGACTAGTACAACTTGACTCATAGTAACAGGTAATGTACTGGTACAACTTGACTCATAGTAACAGGTAATGTACTAGTTACAAAGGGTCATGTTCTTTCGATACTTGTACTATCTATAGATCCAGGAGTTTTCTCTCTGGTTTTAGACTCAGGGTTTTTCCAAGTTCCCTCTCCACCTAACTACCCACCAACTTATTAATAACAATAAAAGATATGCCATACATCAGTATATTTCACCTGTACTCTCCTCCCTGTTCCTCTCTCTATCTCCCCCATCACCCCTGCTCCCTGTTCCTCTCTCTATCTCCCCCATCACCCCTGCTCCCTGTTCCTCTCTCTATCTCCCCCCTATCACCCCACCTCCTCCTCCCTGTTCCCCTCTCTATCTCCCCCCTATCACCCCTCCTCCTCCTCCCTGTTCCCCTCTCTATCTCCCCCTATCTCCCCCCTCCTCCCTCCCTCTCCTCTATCTCACCCCTCCTCCTCCTCCCTGTTCCTCTCTCTCTATCTCCCCCTATCACCCCTCCTCCTCCTCCCTGTTCCCCTCTCTATATCCCCCCTATCACCCCACCTCCTCCTCCCTGTTCCCCTCTCTATCTCCCCCTATCACCCCACCTCCTCCTCCCTGGTCCCCTCTCTATCTCCCCCCTATCACCCCACCTCCTCCTCCCTGGTCCTCTCTCTATCTCCCCCCTATCACCCCTCCTCCTCCCTGTTCCTCTCTCTATATCCCCCCTATCACCCCTCCTCTTCCCTGTTCCCCTCTCTATCTCCTCCCTGTTCCTCTCTCTATCTCCCCCATATCCCCTCCTCCTCCTCCTCCCTGTTCCCCTCTATATCTCCCCACCTATCACTCCCTACCTCCTCCTCCCTCCATCCCTCCCACCTTCCCCATCCCTACCTCTCCCCCCACCAGGTTGAGGAACGGAGGCGGCTGGAGGTGCAGGGTGTGAGGCCCAGGGGGGGTCTGGATCTGACGGGCCTGCAGGCCCACGAGGCTCCCTGGGTCCAGGAAAGAACCCTACTGCAGCAGGAGGTCCGGTTGTTCAGACACAACACCATCATCTTCTATATGAAGCTACGCTGGATCCTTATGCACTGGAGGCTGGGGAAGAGGACAGAGGCAGGGGAGGAGACAGCACACTCAGAGGTGAGATGACTGGCTAGAGGTAGAGGCTGAACCCCAGGTAGTTTAGTCTGGAGGCTGGGGAAGAGGACAGAGGCAGGGGAGGAGACAGCACACACAGAGGTGAGATGACTGGCTCGAGGTATTTGTATCCCCAATCCTATTTTTAAATAAAAAAATAAAAAATCACCTTTATTTAACCAGGTAGGCTAGTTGAGAAGTTCTCATTTACAATTGTGACCTGGCTAAGATAAAGCAAAGCAGCTTGACACATATAACAACACATGGAATAAACAAACATACAGTCAATAATACAGTAGAAAAAAGTCTATATACAATGTGTGCAAATGAGGTAAGATGAGGGAGGTAAGGCAATAAATAGGCCATAATAGCGAAATAATTACAATTTAGCAATTAAACACTGTAGTGATAGAGCCTAGAGTGATAGATGCGCAAGTAGAGACACTGGGGTGCAAAGGAGCAAAAAAATAATAATAATAATAACAGTATGGGGATGAGGTAGATAGATGGGCTGTTTACAGATGGGCTATGTAAAGGTGCAATGATATGTGAGCTGCTCTGACAACTGGTGCTTAAAGTTAGTGAAGGAGATATGAGTCTCCAGCTTCAGTGATTTTTACAATTCGTTCCAGTCATTGGCAGCAGAGAACTGGAAGGAAAGGCGGCCAAAGTAGGAATTGGTTTTGGGGATGACCAGTGAAATGTACCTGCTGGAGCACGTGCTATGGTGACCAGTGAGCTGAGATAAGGCAGGGCTTTACCTAGCAAAGACTTACAGATGACCTGGAGCCAGAGGGTTTGGTAACGAATCTGTAGCGAGGCCCACCAACGAGAGCATACAGGTCGCAATGGTGGGTAGTATATGGGGCTTTGGTGACAAAACGGATGGCACTATGATAGACTGCATCCAATTTGCTGAGTAGAGTGTTGGAGGTTATTTTGTAAATGACATCGCCGAAGTCAAGGATTGGTAGGGTAGTCAGTTTTACGAGGGTATGTTTGGCAGCATGAGTGAAGGATGCTTTGTTGTGAAATAGGAAGCCGATTCTAGATTTAATTTTGGATTGGAGATGTTTATTGTGAGTCCGGAAGGAGAGTTTACAGTCTAACCAGACACCTAGGTATTTGTAGATGTCCACATATTCTAAGTCAGAACTGTCCAGAGTAGTGATGCTGGACGGTCGGGCAGGTGCTGGTAGGGATCGGTTGAATAGCATACATTTAGTTTTACTTGCATTTAAGAGCAGTTGGAGGCCACGGAAGGAGTGTTGTATGGCATTGAAGCTCGTCTGGAGGTTAGTTAACACAGTGTCCAAAGAAGGGCCAGAAGTATACAGAATTGTGTCATCTGCGTAGAGGTGGATCGGAGAATCACCAGCAGCAAGAGCGACATCATTGATGTATACAGAGAAAAGAGTCGGCCCGAGAATTGAACCCTGTGGCACCCCCATAGAGACTGCCAGAGGTCTGGACAACAGGCCCTCTGATTTGACACACTGAACTCTGTCTGAGACGTAGTGGGTGAACCTGGCGAGGCAGTCATTTGAGAAACCAAGGCTGTATGTTCTGCCGATAAGAATGTGTTGATTGACAGAGTCAAAAGCCTTGGCCAGGTCAATGAATACAGCTGCACAGTATTGTCTCTTATCGATGGAGGTTATGACCTTGAGCATGGCTGAGATGCACCCATGACCAGCTTGGAAACCAGAGTACATAACGTAGAAGGTACGTTGTGATTCAAAATGGTCGATAATCTATTTGTTAACTTGGCTTTTGAAGACCTTACAAAGGCAGGGTAGGATAGATATAGGTCTGGAGCAGTTTGCGTCTAGAGTGTCACCCCTTTGAAGAGGGGGATGACCGTGGCAGCTTTCCAGTCTTTGGGGATCTCAGACGATACAAAAGAGAGGTTGAACAGGCTAGTAATAGGGGTTGCAACAATTACGGCTAATCATTTTAGAAAGAAAGGGTCCAGATTGTCTAGCCCGGTTGATTTGTAGGGGTCCAGATATTGCAGATCTTTAAGAACATCAGCTGTCTGGATTTGGGTGAAGGAGAAATGGGGGAGGCTTGGGCGAGTTGCTGTGGCAGGTGCAGGGCTGTTGGCCAGGGTAGGCGTAGCCAGGTGGAAAGCATGGTCAGCTGTAGAAAAATGCGGAATTCTCAATTATCGTGGATTTATCGGTGTTTCCGCCTCAGTGCTGTGGGCAGCTGGGAGGAGGTGCCGTAACCATGAAAACATTTCTGACAGTGGTTGGGAACAATTTCTCCGGGGGCACTCCACACAGGCTCTAAACCATCCAATCAAACCAAAAGTCAGTCACTTAGGGAAGTAGGCTTGAGCGGAGTACATTTGGTTAGACCAATCCGTGAATAACAGCAAGGCTGGAGAAGAAGCCTGCATTCCCAATAGTTTTCCAGGAGGAGAGTTGACATCTAGCCAAAAATCACATAGGATTGGCTTGTTTGATTGGTCAACTGAGTGATTGATTGACTGACTTTCAGTTTGTTGGTTGGTTAGTTAGTTTATTGGTGTACTGCTCCTTTCCTTGCTTTGATGTTGGCTATAATAACCTTGTTATTGTCGGCTATAATAACCTTGTTATTGTTGGCTATAATAACCTTGTTATTGTTGGCTATAATAACCTTGTTATGGTCGGCTATAATAACCGTGTTATGGTCGGCTATAATAACCTTGGTATTGTTGGCTATAATAACCTTGTTATTGTCGGCTATAATAACCTTGTTATTGTCGGCTATAATAACCTTGTTATTGTTGGCTATAATAACCTTGTTATTGTTGGCTATAATAACCGTGTTATTGTTGGCTATAATAACCTTGTTATTGTTGGCTATAATAACCTTGTTATTGTTGGCTATAATAACCTTGTTATTGTTGGCTATAATAACCGTGTTATTGTTGGCTATAATAACCTTGTTATTGTTGGCTATAATAACCTTGTTATTGTCGGCTATAATAACATTGTTATTGTCGGCTATAATAACCTTGGTATTGTTGGCTATAATAACCTTGTTATTCTATGTCTTGTTTGTCACAGTATGAGAAGTTGGAGGGTATTCCAGAGCTGATCTTGGAGCATGGAGAGGGAGAGACGGAGAGAGAGGACAGGGACAGGTTGTGTACCCAGCTACCCCAGAGAGACAGCCCCGAGCCTGGCCCCACAAACCAACTCCCCTCCACTGAACGCCTGCAGCACCAGACACAGGTAGGGTACAATGGATTTCTAGCTGTTGATACACTCCAAACCCTGGATTAAACTCTGGATTAAAAGGCACTTTGGATGAGTGCAAAGTCTGTTCAAGTACAGTGGAGTTCAATGATCCCTCAAACATGTTATACAACAGACCACAACAGAACATGTTATACAACAGACCACAACATACCACAACAGAACATGTTATACAACAGACCACAACAGAACATGTTATACAACAGACCACAACATACCACAACAGAACATGTTATACAACAGACCACAACAGAGACTAGAACAGACCACAACAGAACACAACAGAGACTAGAACATGTTATAGAACAGACCTCAACAGAACACAACAGAGACTAGAACATGTTATAGAACAGACCTCAACCGAACACAACAGAGACTAGAACATGTTATAGAACAGACCACAACAGAACCCTTGTACTAACGTACATATTATCCATCAAGCCAGAATACTTTTCTGGTGTGATGTATGTAGATCAACGTGAACATTATGTCTTGTGTGTGTGTAGAAACAGATGGCATTATCAGAAGATCTCCGTCATATCTTAAATAAGTTATTGTTCCAGTTTGGTTCTTCCTCCCCCGCTCCTCCTCTCCAGGTGGGTGAGAACCGTAGGGTGCTCCAGGCAGTGCGCTCCCTGTTAGAGGAGTTCAGGTTAGAGTTGAGGGAGGAGGAGAACAGGAGGTGCCAGCTGCAGCAGATCTACGCTAATGACAAAGCTTCCTGGGAGGTCAAATGGGCAGAGATGAAGTGTCACGTCGCTCAGGTAACACACGCACACCCACGCACACACGCACACACGCACACACGCACACACGCACACACACACACGCACACACACACACACACACACACACACACACACACACACACACACACACACACACACACACACACACACACACACACACACACACACACACACACACACACACAGAGAGACAGACACACAGAGACAGACAGACAGACCCACCCTTAGAAAAAGGGTTCCACCCTTTTTGGTTCCAGGTAAAACCCTTTTTGGTTCCAGGTAAAAACCCTTTTTGGTTCCAGGTAAAAACCCTTTTTGGTTCCAGGTAAAACCCTTTTTGGTTCCAGGTAAAACCCTTTTTGGTTCCAGGTAAAACCCTTTTTGGTTCCAGGTAAAACCCTTTTTGGTTCCAGGTCGAACTCTTTTGGATTTCATATAGTTCTACCTGGAACCAAAAAGGGTTCTACCTGGAACCAAAAAAGGGTTATTCAAAAGGTTCTCCACTGGGGACAGACAAAATAACCATTTTAGGTTCTAGTCCGGTAAGACGAGGGGTGGTGTGTCTATTTGTCCATATCAGCTGGTGTGAGATGTCTAATATCAAAGAAGTCTCAAGGTATTGCTCGCCTGAGGTAGAGTACCTTATGATACGCTGTAGACCACACTATCTACCAAGGGAGTTTTCATCTATATTATTCGTAGCCATCTATTTACTACCCCAGACTGATGCTGGCACTAAGACCGCACTCAACGAGCTGTATAGAAAAAATCTATGTAGTGTGTAAAAATGTAGAAGAGTAGGGAGGTAAGGCAATAAATAGGTCATAGAGGCAAAATAATTACAATTTGGCATTAACACTGGAGTGATAGATGTGCAGATGATGATGTGCAAGTAGAGATACTGGGGTGCAAAAGAGCAAGAAGATAAATGACAATATGGGGATGAGGTAGTTGGGTGTGCTATTTACAGATTGGCTGTTTACAGGTACAGTGATCGGTAAGCTGCTCTGACAGCTGATACTTAAAGTTAGAGAGGGAGATGTGAGTCTCCAGCTTTAGTGATTTTGCAATTAGTTCCAGTCATTGGCAGCAGAGAACTGGAAGGAAAGGCGGCCAAAGGAAGTGTTGGCTTTGGGAATGACCAGTGAAATATACCTGCTGGAGCATGTGCTACTGGTGGGTGTTGCTATGGTGACCAGTGAGCTGAAATAAGGCGGGGCTTTACCTAGCAAAGACTTATAGATGATCTGGAGCCAGTGGGTTTGGCGACGAATCTGTAGCAAGGGCCAGTCAACGAGAGCATACAGGTCGCAGTGGTGGGTAGTATATGGGGCTTTGGTGACAAAACAGATGGCACTGTGATATACTACATCCAGTTTTCTGAGTAGAGTGTTGGAGGCTATTTTGTAAATGTCATCGCGGAAGTCAAGGATCGGTAGGATAGTCAGTTTTACGAGGGTATGTTTGGCAGCATGAGTGAATGAGGCTTTGTTGCGAAATAGGAAGCCAATTATGTATTTAATTTTGGATTGGAAGGAGAGTTTACAGTCTAACCAGACACCTAGGTATTTGTATTTGTCCACAAGTCAGAACCGTCCAGATTAGTGATGCTAGCCGGGCGGGCGGGCGCAGGCAGCAATCGGTTGAAGAGCATGCATTTAGTTTTACTAGCATTTAAAAGCAGTTGGAGGCCACAGAAGGAGTGTTGTATGACGTTGAAGCTTGTTGAGAGGTTAGTTAACACAGTGTCCAAAGAAGGGCCAGAAGTATACAGAATGGTGTCGCCTGCATAGAGGTGGGTCAGAGAATCACCAGCAGCAAGAGCGACATCATTGATATATACAGAGAAAAGAGTAGGCCCGAGAATTGAACCCTGCGTCACCCCATAGAGACAGCCAGAGGTCTGGCCCTCCGATTTGACACACTGAACACTATCTGAGAAGTAGTTGGTGAACCAGGCGAGGCAGTCATTTGAGAAGCCAAGGCTATTGAGTCTGCCAATAAGAATGCTGTGATTGAGATGGTTGCACTGTACTGGCGTTTATCGATGGCGGTTATGATATCGTTTAGGACCTTGAGTGTGGCTGAGGTGCACCCAGAAACCAGATTGGTTGGTGATCTGTTTGTTAACTTTCAAAGATTTTAGAAAGGCAGGATGGATAAAGGTCTACAAGGTCTACAGTACAGTTTGGCTTTCGAATACTTTAGAAAGGCAGGGCAGGATAGATATAGGTCTGTAACAGTTTGGGTCTAGAGTGTCTCCCCCTTTGAAGGGGGGATGAACGCGGCAGCTTTCCAATCTTCGGGTACCTCAGACAAAACTAATGAGAGGTTGAATAGGCTAGTAATAGGGGTTTCAATAATTTCGGCAGATAATTTTAGAAAGAGAGTGTCCAGATTGTCTAGCCCAGCTGATTTGTAGCTATCCAGATTCTGTAGTTCTTTCAGAACATCAGCTGTCTGGATTTGGGTGAAGGAGAAGCGGGGGGGGCTTGGACAAGTTGCTGCAGGGGGTGCAGAGTTGTTGACAGGGGTAGCCAGGTGGAACGCATGGCCAGCCGTAGAAATATGCTGATTTGAAATAATCTATTATCGTGTATTTATTGGTGGTGACTGTTTCCTAGCCTCAGTGCAGTGGGCAGCTGGGAGGAGGTGCTCTTATTCTCCATGGACTTTACAGTGTCCCATTAGTGCTACAGGATGTACATTTCTGTTTAAAAAGCTTAGTTTTCCTAACTGACTGAGTATGTTGGTTCCTGACTTCTCTGAAAAGTTGCATATCACCGGGGCTATTCGATGCTAATGCAGAACACCACAGGATGTTTTTGTGCTGGTCAAGTACATTCAAGTCTGGGGTGAACCAAGTGCTATATCTGTTCTTAGTTCCACATTTTTTAAATGGGGCATGCTTATTTAAGATTGTGAGGAATGCACTTTTATAGAGCAACCAGTCATCTTCTACTGATGGGATGACGTCAATATCCTGCCAGGATACCCCGGCCAGGTTGATTAGAAAGGCCTGCTCGCTGAAGGGTTTTTCGAGAGCGTTTGACAGTGATAAGGGGTGGTTGTTTGACCGCGGGCGCATTACGGATGCAGGTAATGAGGCAATGATCACTGAGATCCTGATTGAAGACAGCAGAGGTGTATTTAGAGGGAAAGTTGGTCAAGATGATATCGAAGAGGTTGCCCATGGTAATGGATTTATGGTTGTACCTGGTAGGTTCCTTGATAATTTGTGTGAGATTGAGGGCATCTAGCTTAGATTTTATGAAGGCCAGTTTAGGTTTAAATGTTGTAGTTCTATCTTGTCATAAAATGTTGTAGTTGGGGATGGAAATTTCAGGGTTTTTGGTGGCCTTCCTAAGCCAGGATTGAGACACGGCAAGGACATCAGGGTTAGCAGAGTGTGCTAAAGCAGTGAATAAAACAAACTCAGGGAGTAGGCTTCTAATGTTAACATGCATGAAACCAAGGCTTTTACAGTTACAGAGGTCAACAAATGAGAGCACCTGGGAAATTGGAGTGGTGCTGGGGGCTGTAGGGCCTGGGTTAACCTCTACATCACCAGAGGAACAGAGGAGGAGTAGGATAAGGGTACGGCTCAAGGCTATAAGAACTGGTCATCTACTGCATTCAGAACTGAGAATAAAAGGAGCAGATTTCTGGGCTGGAAAGAATAGATTCAAGGCATAATGTACAGACAAGGGTATGGTAGGATGTGAGTACAGTGGAGAGAAACCTAGACTCTAGAGGTTTTGTCTCTAGAGGCACCTGTTTAGCCAGGTGAGGTCACCGCATGTGTGAGGGGTAGAACAAAAGGGCTATCTAAGGCATATTGGGCAGGGATGGGGGCTCTACAGTGAAATAAGACAATAATCACGAACCAAAACCGCAATAGACAAGGCACATTGACATTAGGGAGAGGCATGTGTAGCCGAGTGATCATAGGGTCCAATGAGTAGCAATATATGAGTCAGGGAGCCGATTCAGTAGTCACTAGTACACTAGGCGAGCTGGAGACACAGTGATTCAGACAGCTAGCGGGCCAGGGATAGCAGATGGGCCTCCGGCGACGACGCAACGGAAGAGCCTGTTGAAACCATCTCGGATGGTTACGTCGGCAGACCAGTCATGATGGGGCTCCTCGTCGACAGTAAAGGGTCCAGGCCAATTGGCAAAGACGTATTGTAGCCCAAGAATTGTCTGGTGGACCTCTTCGGCTAGCCGGGAGATGGACCTAGCTCGAGGCTAGCTCAAGCCAGGAGTAGCCACTCGGATTGCAGCTAGCTAGCTGCAATGATCCAGTGTAAAGGTTCGGTAGAAATCTAGCTGCCCAGTGACGCCAGCCTATCAGACGGGCTAAATTCCTTTTATGCTCGCTTGGAGGCAAGCAACACAGAAGCATGCATGAGAGCACCAGCTGTTCCGGATGACTGGGTGATCACGCTCTCCATAGCTGATGTGAGCAAGATCTTTAAACAGGTCAACATTCACAAGGCCGTGGGGACAGACGGATTACCAGGACGTGTATTCAAAGCATGCCCCGACAGACTGATTTTAGGCAGGTCATCCGACAGACTGATTGTAGTCTGTTCATCTGCCAGACTGATTATAGTCAGGTCATCTGACAGACTGATTGTAGTCAGGTCATCTGACAGACTGATTGTAGTCAGGTGATCTGACAGACTGATTGTAGTCAGGTGATCTGACAGACTGATTGTAGTCAGGTCATCTGACAGACTGATTGTAGTCAGGTCATCTGACAGACTGATTGTAGTCAGGTGATCTGACAGACTGATTGTAGTCAGGTCATCTGACAGACTGATTGTAGTCAGGTCATCTGACAGACTGATTGTAGTCAGGTCATCTGACAGACTGATTGTAGTCAGGTCATCTGACAGACTGATTGTATTCAGGTGATCTGACAGACTGATTGTATTCAGGTGATCTGACAGACTGATTGTATTCAGGTGATCTGACAGACTGATTGTAGTCAGGTCATCTGACAGACTGATTGTAGTCAGGTCATCTGACAGACTGATTGTAGTCAGGTCATCTGACAGACTGATTGTATTCAGGTGATCTGACAGACTGATTGTAGTCAGGTGATCTGACAGACTGATTGTAGTCAGGTGATCTGACAGACTGATTGTAGTCAGGTCATCAGACAGACTGATTGTAGTCTGTTCATCTGCCAGACTGATTATAGTCAGGTCATCTGACAGACTGATTGTAGTCAGGTGATCTGACAGACTGATTGTAGTCAGGTGATCTGACAGACTGATTGTAGTCAGGTCATCTGACAGACTGATTGTAGTCAGGTCATCTGACAGACTGATTGTAGTCAGGTCATCTGACAGACTGATTGTAGTCAGGTCATCTGACAGACTGATTGTATTCAGGTGATCTGACAGACTGATTGTAGTCAGGTGATCTGACAGACTGATTGTATTCAGGTGATCTGACAGACTGATTGTAGTCAGGTGATCTGACAGACTGATTGTAGTCAGGTCATCTGACAGACTGATTGTAGTCAGGTGATCTGACAGACTGATTGTAGTCAGGTGATCTGACAGACTGATTGTAGTCAGGTCATCTGACAGACTGATTGTAGTCAGGTCATCCGACAGACTGATTGTAGTCAGGTCATCTGACAGACTGATTGTAGTCAGGTGATCTGACAGACTGATTGTAGTCTGTTCATCTGCCAGACTGATTGTAGTCAGGTGATCTGACAGACTGATTGTAGTCAGGTGATCTGACAGACTGATTGTAGTCTGTTCATCTGCCAGACTGATTGTAGTCAGGTCATCTGACAGACTGATTGTAGTCAGGTGATCTGACAGACTGATTGTAGTCAGGTCATCTGACAGACTGATTGTAGTCAGGTGATCTGACAGACTGATTGTTGTCAGGTGATCTGACAGACTGATTGTAGTCAGGTCATCCGACAGACTGATTGTAGTCAGGTCATCTGACAGACTGATTGTAGTCAGGTCATCTGACAGACTGATTGTAGTCAGGTGATCTGACAGACTGATTGTAGTCAGGTGATCTGACAGACTGATTGTAGTCAGGTGATCTGACAGACTGATTGTAGTCAGGTCATCTGACAGACTGATTGTAGTCAGGTGATCTGACAGACTGATTGTAGTCAGGTGATCTGACAGACTGATTGTAGTCAGGTGATCTGACAGACTGATTGTAGTCAGGTCATCTGACAGACTGATTGTAGTCAGGTCATCTGACAGACTGATTGTAGTCAGGTCATCTGCCAGACTGATTGTAGTCAGGTCATCCGACAGACTGATTGTAGTCAGGTCATCCGACAGACTGATTGTAGTCAGGTGATCTGACAGACTGATTGTAGTCAGGTCATCCGACAGACTGATTGTAGTCAGGTCATCTGCCAGACTGATTGTAGTCAGGTCATCTGCCAGACTGATTGTAGTCAGGTCATCTGCCAGACTGATTGTAGTCAGGTCATCCGACAGACTGATTGTAGTCATCTGACAGACTGAGTTTCTCCTGGTCAGCTCACACGGTCAGGAGAAGGACCCATCCTCATACTTCACCACATTGGTATGGATTGTTCTTCAACTGTATTAATCTATTGCCTGTCTGTTTATGTGTTCAACCAGCTGGAAGAGGAGAGACGAGAAGAGAAAGGAGAGGTGAGAGGAGAGGACAGAGGGGAGACGCAGGGAGGAGGAGGAGGAGACAAAGACTGGGCCTTTAAACAGGAGCGAGAGGAGCACCGTTGCCTCCTGGCAGAGAGCCACAGCACCTCCCTGAACCTCCACTGGAAGCTGCAGCAGGGAGAGAAGAGGTGGGGGAGGGAGAGGAGAGGCCTACTGGAACGCTTCGACCAGGAGAGACAAGAGTGGGACAGCAACATGAGAAACTTGCACCACAAGATGGAGAGGGTGAGGAGGGGGAGGGAGAGAAGAGGGAGAGGAGGTGGGGAGGGACAGCAACATGAGAAACATGCACCACAAGATGGAGAGGGTGAGGAGGGGGAGGGAGAGAAGAGGGAGAGGAGGGGGGGAGGGACAGCAACATGAGAAACATGCACCACAAGATGGAGAGGGTGAGGAGGGGGAGAGAGGAGGGGGAGGGAGAGAAGAGTGAGAGGAGGGGGGGAGGGACAGCAACATGAGAAACATGCACCACAAGATGGAGGGGGGGGGGGGAGAGGAGGGGGAGGGAGAGGAGAGGGAGGGAGAGGCGAGGCCTACTGGAACGCTTCGACCAGGAGAGACAAGAGTGGGACAGCAACATGAGAAACTTGCACCACAAGATGGGGAGGGGGAGAGAGGAGGGGAGGAGAGAAGAGGGAGAGGAGAGGGGGGGACAGCAACATGAGAAACATGCACCACAAGATGGGGAGGGGGAGAGAGGAGGGGAGGAGAGAAGAGGGAGAGGAGAGGGGGGACAGCAACATGAGAAACATGCACCACAAGATGGGGAGGGGGAGAGAGGAGGGGAGGAGAGAAGAGGGAGAGGAGGGGGGGGACAGCAACATGAGAAACATGCACCACAAGATGGAGAGGGTGAGGAGGGGGGCAACAGCAACATGAGAAACATGCACCACGAGATGGAGAGGGTGAGGGGGGGGTCAACAGCAACATGAGAAACATGCACCACAAGATGGAGAGGGTGAGGAGGGGGAGGGAGAGAAGAGGGAGAGGAGGGGGGAGGGACAGCAACATGAGAAACATGCACCACAAGATGGAGAGGGAGAGGAGGGGGGGCAACAGCAACATGAGAAACATGCACCACAAGATGGAGAGGGTGAGGAGGGGGGGCAACAGCAACATGAGAAACATGCACCACAAGATGGAGGGGGGACAGCAACATGAGAAACATGCACCACAAGATGGAGAGGGTGAGGAGGGGGGGCAACAGCAACATGAGAAACATGCACCACAAGATGGAGAGGGTGAGGGGGGGGTCAACAGCAACATGAGAAACATGCACCACAAGATGGAGAGGGTGAGGGGGGGGGTCAACAGCAACATGAGAAACATGCACCACGAGATGGAGGGGGGACAGCAACATGAGAAACATGCACCACAAGATGGAGAGGGTGAGGAGGGGGAGGGACAGCAACATGAGAAACATGCACCACAAGATGGAGGGGGTGAGGAGGGGGAGGGACAGCAACATGAGAAACATGCACCACAAGATGGAGAGGGTGAGGAGGGGGGAGGGACAGCAACATGAGAAACATGCACCACGAGATGGAGAGGGTGAGGGGGGGGGGTCAACAGCAACATGAGAAACATGCACCACAAGATGGAGGGGGAGGAGGGGGGACAGCAACATGAGAAACATGCACCACGAGATGGAGGGGGGAGGAGGGGGGACAGCAACATGAGAAACATGCACCACAAGATGGAGAGGGTGAGGAGGGGGGGCAACAGCAACATGAGAAACATGCACCACAAGATGGAGGGGGGGCAACAGCAACATGAGAAACATGCACCACAAGATGGAGAGGGTGAGGGGGGGGGTCAACAGCAACATGAGAAACATGCACCACGAGATGGAGGGGGGGACAGCAACATGAGAAACATGCACCACGAGATGGAGAGGGTGAGGAGGGGGAGGGACAGCAACATGAGAAACATGCACCACAAGATGGAGGGGGTGAGGAGGGGGAGGGACAGCAACATGAGAAACATGCACCACAAGATGGAGAGGGTGAGGAGGGGGAGGGACAGCAACATGAGAAACATGCACCACGAGATGGAGGGGGGGCAACAGCAACATGAGAAACATGCACCACGAGATGGAGAGGGTGAGGGGGGGGTGTCACACTACTGAGACCATCTCTCTTCATATTCTGTAGTCACATCACCCTGTCTGAAACTACTCATTCCTCTCCTCTCTCCCTCTCCTCTCATTCCTTACCTCTCTCCTCCTCTCCTCTCTCCTCTTTCCCTCTCTCTACTCTCCTCTCATTCCTTTCCTTTCTCTCTCCCCCTCTCTCTCTCCCTCTCCTCCTTCTCTCTCTCCCTCTCCTCCTTCTCTCTCTACCTCTCCTCTCCCTCTCCTCCTTCTCTCTCTACCTCTCCTCTCTCTCTCCTCCTTCTCTCTCTCCTCTCTCTCTCCTCCTTCTCTCTCTACCTCTCCTCTCTCTCCTGCTTCTCTCTCTCCCTCTCCTCCCTCTATCTACCTCTCCTACCTCCCTCTCCTCCCTCTATCTACCTCTCCTCCCTCTCCTCTCTCTCTCTCTTTCTCCTCTCTTCCTCTCCTCCCTCCCTCTATCTCCTCCCTCCCTCTCTCCTCTATCTCCTCCCTCCCTCCTCCCTCCCTCTCTCCCTCCTCCCTCTCTCTCCCTCCTCTCCTCCTCCCTCCCTCCTCTCTCCATCTCTCCTCTCCTCTCTCCCCTCTCTCCTCCCTCTCTCTCCTCTCCCTCTCTCCTCCTCCCTCTCCCTCTCCCTCTCCTCTCCTCTCCCCTCTCCTCCCTCCCTCCCCCTCTCCTCCCTCTCCTCCCTCCCTCCCCTCCCTCCTCCCTCTCCTCTCCCTCCTCTCCTCTCCCTCCTCCCTTTCTCTCCCTGCCTCTCCTCCCTCCCTCTCTCTCTCCTCCCTCTCTCTCCCTCTCTCTCTCCTCCTCTCTCCCCTCCCTCTCCTCTCCTCCCTCTCTCTCCTCTCTCCCCTCTCCTCCTCTCTCTCCTCCTCTCTCTCTCTCCTCTCTCTCTCTCCCTCTCTCTCTCCCTCTCTCTCCCTCCTCTCCCTCTCCTCTCTCTCCCCCTCTCGCTCCCTCCCTCTCCCCCTCTCTCTCCTCCCTCCCTCTCCTCTCTCTCTCCTCCCTCCCTCTCCTCCCTCTCTCTCCTCCCTCTCTCCTCTCTCCCTCTCTCTCCTCTCTCTCCTCCCTCTCCCTCTCTCTCTCTCTCCCTCCTCCCTCTCTCTCTCCCCTCTCTCCCTCTCCCTCTCTCCTCTCTCCTCTCTCTCCTCCCTCTCTCCTCTCTCCTCCCTCCCTCTCTCCTCCCTCTCTCTCTCTCTCCTCTCTCCCTCTCTCTCCCTCTCTCCTCTCTCTCTCTCTCTCCTCTCTCCTCTCTCCTCCCTCTCTCTCCTCACACCACAGCTGCAGGGAGAGCTGAATGTCCGACAGAGCAGTGAGGGCTCACCCTCAGACGTCAAAGCCGGGGCGATGGCAGGAGGACGCAGGGGTGTCTTTTCCCCTCAGGAGAGCCCATGTAAGGTCCCTCGCTCCCCTCGGTCACCCCGCTCCCCTCGCTCTGCCACCTCCGGCCCTGTTTCCCTCCCCACCCGCTCCCACTCGGACTCAGAGGCCCATGAAGAGCAGGGGGCTGTAGTGAGGGTCAGAGGCCCAACAGAGAACATTTTCCTGGACGCTCTGACGCTAGACTCCCTTGGTAGCCTGGAGGTCCCACTTCCCAGCAGACTGGACTCTGACAAGAGGTTCCCCTGTATGAACCAGGTGAGACATCAGACTCAGACAAGAGGTTCCTCTATATGAACCAGGTGAGACATCAGACTCAGACAAGAGGTTCCCCTATATGAACCAGGTGAGACATCAGACTCAGACAAGAGGTTTCTCTATATGAACCAGGTGAGACATCAGACTCTGACAAGAGGTTTCTCTATATGAACCAGGTGAGACATCATACTCAGACAAGAGGTTCCTCTGTATGAACCAGGTGGGACATCAGACTCTGGGAGTATCCTAAATTGCTCCCTATTCCGTATATAGTGCACGACCTTTGACAACATGGAACTCTATTCCACAGTACTACATAGAGCCTTTGACAACATGGAACTCTATTCCACAGTACTACATAGAGCCATGACTACATGGAACTCTATTCCACAGTACTACATAGAGCCATGACTACATGGAACTCTATTCCACAGTACTACATAGAGCCATGACTACATGGAACCCTATTCCACAGTACTACATAGAGCCATGACTACATGGAACTCTATTCCACAGTACTACATAGAGCCATGACTACATGGAACTCTATTCCACAGTACTACATAGAGCCATGACTACATGGAACTCTATTCCACAGTACTACATAGAGCCATGACTACATGGAACTCTATTCCACAGTACTACATAGAGCCATGACTACATGGAACCCTATTCCACAGTACTACATAGAGCCATGACTACATGGAACTCTATTCCACAGTACCACATAGAGCCATGACTACATGGAACTCTATTCCACAGTACTACATAGAGACATGACCACATGGAACTCTATTCCACAGTACTACATAGAGCCATGACTACATGGAACTCTATTCCACAGTACTACATAGAGCCATGACTACATGGAACTCTATTCCACAGTACTACATAGAGCCATGACCACATGGAACTCTATTCCACAGTTCTACATAGAGCCATGACTACATGGAACTCTATTCCACAGTTCTACATAGAGCCATGACTACATGGAACTCTATTCCACAGTACCACATAGAGCCATGACTACATGGAACTCTATTCCACAGTATTACATAGAGCCATGACTACATGGAACTCTATTCCACAGTACTACATAGAGGCATGACTACATGGAACTCTATTCCACAGTACTACATAGAGCCATGACTACATGGAACTCTATTCCACAGTACTACATAGAGGCATGACTACATGGAACTCTATTCCACAGTACTACATAGAGCCATGACTACATGGAACTCTATTCCACAGTACTACATAGAGCCATGACTACATGGAACTCTATTCCACAGTACTACATAGAGCCATGACTACATGGAACTCTATTCCACAGTACTACATAGAGGCATGACTACATGGAACTCTATTCCACAGTACTACATAGAGCCATGACTACATGGAACTCTATTCCACAGTACTACATAGAGGCATGACTACATGGAACTCTATTCCACAGTACTACATAGAGCCATGACTACATGGAACTCTATTCCACAGTACTACATAGAGCCATGACTACATGGAACTCTATTCCACAGTACTACATAGAGCCATGACTACATGGAACTCTATTCCACATCAGGTAACTGATTCAAGCAGTAGAATCAGATTTTAAAAACCCCCAGATAAAAATACACCTTATGGAACAGCGTGGACTGTGAAGAGACACACACATACAGGCACAGTCATATGTACACACACCACACACATGATAACATACACACTATAGTGGAGTAGGGGTCTGAGGGCACACAGTGTGTTGTGAAATCTGTTATGAATGTATTGTAATGTTTTAAAATTGTATAATTGCCTTAATTTTGCCGGAGCCGGGAAGAGTACCTGCTGTCTTGACAGGAACTAATGGGGATCCATAATAAACCCCAGGAAGAGTAGCTGCTGCCTTGACAGGAACTAATGGGGATCCATAATAAACCCCAGGAAGAGTAGCTGCTGTCTTGACAGGAACTAATGGGGATCCATAATAAACCCCAGGAAGAGTAGCTGCTGTCTTGACAGGAACTAATGGGGATCCGTAATAAACCCCAGGAAGAGTAGCTGCTGTCTTGACAGGAACTAATGGGGATCCATAATAAACCCCAGGAAGAGTAGCTGCTGTCTTGACAGGAACTAATGGGGATCCATAATAAACCCCAGGAAGAGTAGCTGCTGTCTTGACAGGAACTAATGGGGATCCATAATAAACCCCAGGAAGAGTAGCTGCTGCCTTAACAGGAACTAATGGGGATCCATAATAAACCCCAGGAAGAGTACCTGCTGTCTTGACAGGAACTAATGGGGATCCGTAATAAACCCCAGGAAGAGTAGCTGCTGCCATGGCAGGAACTAATGGGGATCCATAATAAACCCCAGGAAGAGTAGCTGCTGCCTTGACAGGAACTAATGGGGATCCATAATAAACCCCAGGAAGAGTACCTGCTGTCTTGACAGGAACTAATGGGGATCCGTAATAAACCCCAGGAAGAGTAGCTGCTGCCTTGACAGGAACTAATGGGGATCCATAATAAACCCCAGGAAGAGTAGCTGCTGCCTTGACAGGAACTAATGGGGATCCATAATAAACCCCAGGAAGAGTACCTGCTGTCTTGACAGGAACTAATGGGGATCCATAATAAACCCCAGGAAGAGTACCTGCTGTCTTGACAGGAACTAATGGGGATCCGTAATAAACCCCAGGAAGAGTAGCTGCTGCCTTGACAGGAACTAATGGGGATCCATAATAAACCCCAGGAAGAGTAGCTGCTGCCTTGACAGGAACTAATGGGGATCCATAATAAACCCCAGGAAGAGTACCTGCTGTCTTGACAGGAACTAATGGGGATCCATAATAAACCCCAGGAAGAGTACCTGCTGTCTTGACAGGAACTAATGGGGATCCGTAATAAACCCCAGGAAGAGTAGCTGCTGCCATGGCAGGAACTAATGGGAATCCATAATAAACCCCAGGAAGAGTAGCTGCTGCCTTGACAGGAACTAATGGGGATCCATAATAAACCCCAGGAAGAGTACCTGCTGTCTTGACAGGAACTAATGGGGATCCGTAATAAACCCCAGGAAGAGTAGCTGCTGCCTTGACAGGAACTAATGGGGATCCATAATAAACCCCAGGAAGAGTAGCTGCTGCCTTGACAGGAACTAATGGGGATCCATAATAAACCCCAGGAAGAGTAGCTGCTGCCTTGACAGGAACTAATGGGGATCCATAATAAACCCCAGGAAGAGTAGCTGCTGCCTTGGCAGGAACTAATGGGGATCCATAATAAACCCCAGGAAGAGTAGCTGCTGCCTTGGCAGGAACTAGTGGGGATCCATAATAAACCAAAGGAAGAGTAGCTGCTGCCTTGGCAGGAACTAATGGGGATCCATAATAAACCAAAGGAAGAGTAGCTGCTGCCTTGGCAGGAACTAATGGGGATCCATAATAAACCCCAGGAAGAGTAGCTGCTGCCTTGGCAGGAACTAATGGGGATCCATAATAAACCAAAGGAAGAGTAGCTGCTGCCTTGGCAGGAACTAATGGGGATCCATAATAAACCCCAGGAAGAGTAGCTGCTGCTTTGGCAGGAACTAATGGGGATCCATAATAAACCCCAGGAAGAGTAGCTGCTGCCTTAACAGGAACTAATGGGGATCCATAATAAACCCCAGGAAGAGTAGCTGCTGCCTTGGCAGGAACTAATGGAGATCCATAACAAACCCCAGGAAGAGTAGCTGCTGCCTTGGCAGGACCTAATGGGGATCCATAATAAACCCCAGGAAGAGTAGCTGCTGCCTTGGCAGGAACTAATGGGGATCCATAATAAACCCCAGGAAGAGTAGCTGCTGCCTTGGCTAATGGGGATCCATAATAAACCCCAGGAAGAGTAGTTGCTGCCTTTGCTAATGGGGATCCATAATAAAAACAAATATAACTATGGGTCCTGGTCAACAGTAGTGCCCTGTGGGTCCTGGTCAACAGTAGAGTCCCTGGTCAACAGTAGAGCACTATGGGTCCTGGTCAACAGTAGAGCATTATGGGTCCTTGTCAACAGTAGAGTCCCTGGTCAACAGTAGTGCACTATGGGTCTTGGTCAACAGTAGTGCCCTGTGGGTCCTGGTCAACAGTAGTCCACTATGCGTCCTGGTCAACAATAGAGTCCCTGGTCAACAGTAGAGCCCTGTGGGTCCTGGTCATCAGTAGAGCACTATGGGTCCTGGTCAACAGTAGAGCCCTGTGGGTCCTGGTCAACAGTAGAGCACTATGGGTCCTGGTCAACAGTAGTCCACTATGGGTCCTGGTCAACAGTAGTGCACTATGGGTCCTGGTCAACAGTAGTCCACTATTGGTCCAGGTCAACAGTAGTGCACTATGGGTCCTGGTCAACAGTAGAGTCCCTGGTCAACAGTAGAGCACTATGGGTCCTGGTCAACAGTAGAGCACTATGGGTCCTGGTCAACAATAGAGTCCCTGGTCAACAGTAGTGCACTATGGGTCTTGGTCAACAGTAGTGCCCTGTGGGTCCTGGTCAACAGTAGTCCACTATGCGTCCTGGTCAACAATAGAGTCCCTGGTCAACAGTAGAGCACTATGGGTCCTGGTAAACAGTAGTCCACTATGGGTCCTGGTCAACAGTAGTCCACTATGGGTCCTGGTCAACAGTAGTGCACTATGGGTCCTGGTCAACAGTAGTGCACAATGGGTCCTGGTCAACAGTAGTCCACTATGGGTCCTGGTCAACATTAGTGCACTATGGGTCCTGGTCAACAGTAGTGCACTATGGGTCCTGGTCAACAGTAGTCCACTATGGGTCCTGGTCAACAGTAGTCCACTATGGGTCCTGGTCAACAGTAGAGCACTATGGGTCCTGGTCAACAGTAGAGCACTATGGGTCCTGGTCAACAGTAGAGCACTATGGGTCCTGGTCAACAGTAGAGCACTATGGGTCCTGGTCAACAGTAGAGCACTATGGGTCCTGGTCAACAGTAGAGCACTATGGGTCCTGGTCAACAGTAGAGCACTATGGGTCCTGGTCAACAGTAGAGCACTATGGGTCCTGGTCAACAGTAGAGCACTATGGGTCCTGGTCAACAGTAGTGCCCTGTGGGTCCTGGTCAACAGTAGAGCACTATGGGTCCTGGTCAACAGTAGAGCACTATGGGTCCTGGTCAACAGTAGAGTCCCTGGTCAACAGTAGAGCACTATGGGTCCTGGTCAACAGTAGAGCACTATGGGTCCTGGTCAACAGTAGAGCCCTATGGGTCCTGGTCAACAGTAGTGCACTATGGGTCCTGGTCAACAGTAGTAGTGCTCTGTGGGTTCTGGTCAACAGTAGTCCACTATGGGTCCTGGTCAACAGTAGAGCCCTATGGGTCCTGGTCAACAGTAGTGCACTATGGGTCCTGGTCAACAGTAGAGCACTATGGGTCCTGGTCAACAGTAGTGCACGATAGGTCCTGGTCAACAGTAGTGCACTATGTTAGGTGCCATTTGGGATGCATTCCAGGAATGTCAAATGTGGGAGTGTTTTCAGCCATGAAAGGGTTCTTCAATTCTTGCCCAGTGCAGGTTTTAATTCCAGCCCGGCACTAAGACATCTGCGTATGTTGTTTCAGGCTCTGAATGAGATCCCAGACATAGAGGACCCAATGTACCAGGAGGAAGAGGAGGAGGAGGAAGAGATGGGCTTTGGCAGTCTGCTCAGGTAAGGTGGTTAACCTGTTCACTTACCTGGAAATAGTGTATAAATGTCTTAGACCTGCGGGTCAATATCTTCTTTGTGTTTACCTCAACATGTCTGATGTTAGTGGAAGTATCATCGATAGCTTACTTGGATACATAAAGGTAGTACAATTACTGCTAATGTTTCCGATTTACCCAGAATACCATTCTACTGGTTACAACAGCTGTGCTTTACCTTAACATACTACCATCCTACTTGGTACTGTTGTGTACTAAATGCCTCTCTGCAAATTTTGGATTTAAATGGGGGAAATAAAGTACCGTTGTTTCTGTTTTATGTTGCTAGAAGTGACAGTCGATTCCCTGGTGATTGGGGGGATATGATCCAAGTCTCTTTGTGGGGGGATATGATCCAAGTCTCTTTGGGAGAGGATATGATCCAAGTCTCTTTAGGGGGGGGATATGATCCAAGTCTCTTTGTGGGGGGATATGATCCAAGTCTCTTTGGGGAGGGATATGATCCAAGTCTCTTTAGGGGGGATATGATCCAAGTCTCTTTGGGGGGGGTGTGTGATCCAAGTCTCTTTGGGAGGGGATATGATCCAAGTCTCTTTAGGGGGGGATATGATCCAAGTCTCTTTGGGAGAGGATATGATCCAAGTCTCTTTAGGGGGGATATGATCCAAGTCTCTTTGGGAGGGGGTATGATCCAAGTCTCTTTAAGGGGGATATGATCCAAGTCTCTTTGGGGGGGTATGATCCAAGTCTCTTTGGGGGGGGGTATGATCCAAGTCTCTTTGGGGGGGATATGATCCAAGTCTCTTTGGGAATTATGATCCAAGTCTCTTTGGGAGGGGATATGATCCAAGTCTCTTTAGGGGGATATGATCCAAGTCTCTTTGGGAGGGGATATGATCCAAGTCTCTTTGGGAGGGGATATGATCCAAGCCTCTTTGGGAGGGGATATGATCCAAGTCTATTTGGGGGGATATGATCCAAGTCTCTTTGGGAGAGGATATGATCCAAGTCTCTTTGGGGGGGATATGATCCAAGTCTCTTTGGGAATTATGATCCAAGTCTCTTTGGGAGGGGATATGATCCAAGTCTCTTTGGGAGGGGATATGATCCAAGTCTCTTTGGGAGGGGATATGATCCAAGTCTCTTTGGGAGGGGATATGATCCAAGTCTCTTTGGGAGCGGATATGATCCAAGTCTCTTTAGGGGGGATATGATCCAAGTCTCTTTGGGGGGGATATGATCCAAGTCTCTTTGGGGGGATATGATCCAAGTCTCTTTGGGAGGGGATATGATCCAAGTCTCTTTGGGGGGATATGATCCAAGTCTCTTGGGGGGGGGATATGATCCAAGTCTCTTTAGGGGGGGATATGATCCAAGTCTCTTTAGGGGGGATATGATCCAAGTCTCTTTGGAAGGGGATATGATCCAAGTCTCTTTGGGAATTATGATCCAAGTCTCTTTGGGGGGATATGATCCAAGTCTCTTTGGGGGGGGGGGATATGAACCAGGTCTCTTTGGGAATTATGATCCAAGTCTCTTTGGGAGAGGATATGATCCAAGTCTCTTTGGGAGGGGATATGATCCAAATCTCTTTAGGAGGGGATATGATCCAAGTCTCTTTAGGGGGGGATATGATCCAAGTCTCTTTGGGAAATATGATCCAAGTCTCTTTGGGAGGGGATATGATCCAAGTCTCTTTGGGAAATATGATCCAAGTCTCTTTGGGAGGGGATATGATCCAAGTCTCTTTAGGGGGGGATATGATCCAAGTCTCTTTAGGGGGGATATGATCCAAGTCTCTTTAGGAGGGGATATGATCCAAGTCTCTTTGGGAAATATGATCCAAGTCTCTTTGGGAGAGGATATGATCCAAGTCTCTTTAGGAGGGGATATGATCCAAGTCTCTTTGGGAAATATAATCCAAGTCTCTTTGGGAGAGGATATGATCCAAGTCTCTTTGGGAGAGGACATGATCCAAGTCTCTTTGGGAGGGGATATGATCCAAGTCTCTTTGGGAGACTTTATTTTTTTGGAGAGCAGATGATATGTTTTTAGGTTATTTTAAGAGTTTCAGGACATTTGGACAACAAAGAGGCTGAAAAACACTGTTTATATGTCAAAGAGATATCTCCTTCTACTCTACCTTTTTGGGGACCTGTCAATGTATCAACCTATATCTTTCTTCTAGTAAGATAATTTTGATGCAGTACTAATGATCACGCTCTCCTCCTCTGCCCTCTCTGATCCGTCTCTGTCCTCTCTCTCCTCCTCTGTCTTCTCTGATCCTTCTCTGTCCTCTCTGATCCTTCTCTGTCCTCTCTCTCCTTCTCTCTCCTCTCTCTCCTTCTCTGTCCTCTCTGATCCTTCTCTGTCCTCTCTCTCCTTCTCTGTCCTCTCTGATGCTTCTCCGTCCTCTCTCTCCACCTCTGTCCTCTCTGATCCTTCTCTGTCCTCTCTCTCCTCCTCTCTCCTCTCGCTCCTTCTCTCTCCTTTCTCCTTCTCTGTCCTCTATCTCCTCTCTCTCCTTCTCTGTCCTCTCTCTCCTCTTCTCTCCTCTCTCTCCTTCTCTCTCCTCTCTCTCCTCCTCTCTCCTCTCTCCTTCTCTCTCCTCTCTCTCCTTCTCTGTCCTCTCTCTCCTCTCTCTCCCTCTCTGTCCTCTCTCTCCTCTCTCTCCTTCTCTGTCCTTACTCTCCTCTCTCTCCTTCTCTGTCCTCTCTCTCCTTCTCTGTCCTCTCTCTCCTCTCTCTCCTTCTCTGTCCTCTCTCTCCTCCTCTCTCCTTCTCTGTCCTCTCTCTCCTCTCTCTCCTCTCTCTCCTTCTCTGTCTTCTCTCTCCTTCTCTGTCCCCTCTCTCCTTCTCTGTCCTCTCTCTCCTTCTCTGTCCTCTCTCTCCTTCTCTGTCCTCTCTCTCCTCTCCCCCCTCTCTCCTTCTCTCTCCTCTCTCTTCTCTGTCTCTCTCCTCTCTCTCCTCTCTGTCCTTACATTTACCTTTCTGTCATTTAGCTCTCCTTATCCTGAGCGACTTACAAATTCCTCACCTTCTGACATCCTGAACAGCCACTTTACAATAGTGCATCTAAATCATCTGAGGGGGGTGAGAAGGATGCTTTATCCTATCTCTGTCCTCTCTCTCCTAGGTCTCTCCTTCTCTGTCCTCTCTCTCCCTCCTCTCTCCTTCTCTGTCCCTCTCTCTCCTCCTCTCTCCTTCTCTGTCCTCTCTCTCCTCTCTCTCCTTCTCTCTCCCTCTCCTCTCTCTCCTCTCTCTTTCTCTGTCCTCTCTCTCCTTCTCTGTCCTCTCTCTCCTTCTCTGTCCTCTCTCTCCTTCTCTGTCCTCTCTCTCCTCCTCTCTCCTTCTCTCTCTTCTCTCACCTCTCTCTCCTCCTCTCTCCTTTCTCTCTTTCACTGTCCTCTCTGATCCAATCCTTGTAACATGTTTTTGGTAATGTAGTAGTTTAATGCTTTATTCTTGTCCTCCTCAGGGCTAAGTCAGTCTGTTCTATGAGTGACTTCCAGCGTCTGATGGACAGCTCTCCCTTCCTGCCTGACAAGAGTCGTCATGGTGACTGTGGCCGTGACGATGTGACCCCACCCCTTTCACCTGATGACCTGAAGTACATAGAGGAGTTCAACAGTAAGGGGTGGGGCTTTCCTGTCCCTGGCCCCTCCCCTACACCAGGCCACCACACCCCCACACCCATGGAAGCCTGGGCAGAACAGCCCACGTCAGGTACTGATGCTCCAACTGTTTAAGCATGGTTTGTTTTTAGAATTGCAACCATGTTAATGTGAAGACATAGATGGCCAATGTGTTTTCTCACTATATATCAAAATTACATTTCAATCATGTTATGGTGAAGCCTGCAAGCACATTTCCACATTGTGTGTGGACAATAAAGCTTTTTAAATCTAAATTCAGAAACATACCCTATGTTTTACTGTCATCTTCCCACCTTGTGGATATTATTTATTTCCCTTCTAATTATAATCATTTGAATCATTCTAAATTCCAATCATTCTAATCATTTGAGTCATTTGACTCATTCTAAATTCCAATAATTCTAATAATTTGAGTCATTTGAATCATTCTAAATTCCAATCATTCTAAATTCCAATCATTCTAAATTCCGATCATTCTAATCATTTGAATCATTCTAAATTCCAATCATTCTAAATTCCGATCATTCTAAATTCCGAACATTCTAATCATTTGAATGATTCTAAATTCCAATCATTCTGAATTCTCTCTCTGTGAGTTCCAGAACCATTCCAGCCAGCCTTGTGGTTCCTGACAACCAGTGCTACGCTTACTACTAACACCCTGTCCAGCCCTGAACCCCATCCCCTCTGCCAGCACTCCCCTCTCAGGGGTAACGGAGGTAACAGAGGAGGGGGGGCAGGTGTCCATGTCTCCCACAGCCCCACCCGACCCCCGGGAACCCCTGAACAGGACTACATGTACCCCAAAGGGACCAAGGGGCGAGGGGGTGGCGGTGAGGTGGGGGATCCCCCTGGGGTAGGGGGACCAGACGAGGTATTTGGTAATGGTAGGTGGCCCTCAACCTGTCATAAGGAGTTATTAGAGGGTGGGGGTGGACTGGGAGGCGGACTTAGGGTTCCGTCTAGCGTGGGCCCCATCCCCACGGTGGGGTACGCCTCGTCTCTGGAGCTGCAGCTGTCACGGAACCTCAGTGATGACATGAAGGAGGTGGCCTTCTCCGTGAGGAACTACCGCTCAGGCCCTGGTACCTCGGACCTCCTGGAGCAACACAGACAGGTCTGTTCACATTGTTGTTGTTGTTGTTGTTTATCTAGCTGTACATTTCACTTAGTTCACCTTTCTATTGTACTCAGTGTCGTCAGAAAGTGAACCTTCACTTATTCCACATTTTGTTGTGTTACAGCATTCAAAATGTATTAAATAAATAAAAATTCTTACCCATCTACACACCATGACTAAGAGAAAACATGTTTTTACAAATTCTTGCAGATTTATTGAAAATAAAAGACAGAAATATCTAATTTACATAAGTATTCACACCCTTGTTTGCTATGACACTTCAAATTGAGCATCTGTCACGAATCTCACCGAAGATGGAGCCTCTTCCTGTTGGGGCGGGGCTCGGCGGTCGGCGCGCCGGCCTATTAGCTGCCATCGATTCCCTTTCCGTTTGTTCCTGTTTATTGGGTTTAATTGGGAACACCTGTTTTGAGTTAGTGTTTGTTTGTAGGCTATTTAAGGGCACTGGGCCCGCTGGGTATTTGTGCGGGCGTGTTTTCTGTTATCTGGTGTATGAGTGTAATCAGTATTTTTTCCGGACAGTTTAGTCCATTATATTTTGGGACGGGTTGTTTCATGCGCCCTGGTGTTTTGCATGTCGTGGCTCCACAGTCTATGGAATAAAATATCCACGTACTGAATTACCTGCTCTCTGCGCTTGACTCCTCCACTCACCATCATTAGAAGTTGTAACAGCATCCAAAGTCCTTTGATCCTCCTTGAGATGTCACTACAACTCGATTGGCCAATTCAATTGTTTGGACATGATTTAGAAATAAAGATTTTCTTGTGTACATTCTAAACTAAAGGTCAAGGTTATCTTGTGTACATTCTAAACTAAAGGTCAAGGTTATCTTGTGTACATTCTAAACTAATGGTCAAGGTTATCTTGTGTACATTCTAAACTAAAGGTCAAGGTTATCTTGTGTACATTCTAAACTAAAGGTCAAGATTATCTTGTGTACATTCTAAACTAAAGGTCAAGGTTATCTTGTGTACATTCTAAACTAATGGTCAAGGTTATCTTGTGTACATTCTAAACTAAAGGTCAAGGTTATCTTGTGTACATTCTAAAGGTCAAGGTTATCTTGTGTACATTCTAAACTAAAGGTCAAGGTTATCTTGTGTACATTCTAAACTAAAGGTCAAGATTATCTTGTGTACATTCTAAACTAATGGTCAAGGTTATCTTGTGTACATTCTAAACTAATGGTCAAGGTTATCTTGTGTACATTCTAAACTAAAGGTCAAGGTTATCTTGTGTACATTCTAAACTAAAGGTCAAGATTATCTTGTGTACATTCTAAACTAAAGGTCAAGGTTATCTTGTGTACATTCTAAACTAATGGTCAAGGTTATCTTGTGTACATTCTAAACTAAAGGTCAAGGTTATCTTGTGTACATTCTAAAGGTCAAGGTTATCTTGTGTACATTCTAAACTAAAGGTCAAGGTTATCTTGTGTACATTCTAAACTAAAGGTCAAGATTATCTTGTGTACATTCTAAACTAATGGTCAAGGTTATCTTGTGTACATTCTAAACTAAAGGTCAAGGTTATCTTGTGTACATTCTAACCTAAAGGTCAAGGTTATCTTGTGTACATTCTAAACTAAAGGTCAAGGTTATCTTGTGTACATTCTAAACTAAAGGTCAAGGTTATCTTGTGTACATTCTAAACTAAAGGTCAAGATTATCTTGTGTACATTCTAAACTAAAGGTCAAGGTTATCTTGTGTACATTCTAAACTAATGGTCAAGGTTATCTTGTGTACATTCTAAACTAAAGGTCAAGGTTATCTTGTGTACATTCTAAACTAAAGGTCAAGGTTATCTTGTGTACATTCTAAACTAAAGGTCAAGGTTATCTTGTGTACATTCTAAACTAATGGTCAAGGTTATCTTGTGTACATTCTAAACTAATGGTCAAGGTTATCTTGTGTACATTCTAAACTAATGGTCAAGGTTATCTTGTGTACATTCTAAACTAAAGGTCAAGGTTATCTTGTGTACATTCTAAACTAAAGGTCAAGATTATCTTGTGTACATTCTAAACTAAAGGTCAAGGTTATCTTGTGTACATTCTAAACTAATGGTCAAGGTTATCTTGTGTACATTCTAAACTAAAGGTCAATGTTATCTTGTGTACATTCTAAAAAGGTCAAGGTTATCTTGTGTACATTCTAAACTAAAGGTCAAGGTTATTTTGTGTACATTCTAAACTAAAGGTCAAGATTATCTTGTGTACATTCTAAACTAATGGTCAAGGTTATCTTGTGTACATTCTAAACTAAAGGTCAAGGTTATCTTGTGTACATTCTAAACTAAAGGTCAAGGTTATCTTGTGTACATTCTAAACTAAAGGTCAAGGTTATCTTGTGTACATTCTAAACTAAAGGTCAAGGTTATCTTGTGTACATTCTAAACTAAAGGTCAAGGTTATCTTGTGTACATTCTAAACTAAAGGTCAAGGTTATCTTGTGTACATTCTAAACTAAAGGTCAAGGTTATCTTGTGTACATTCTAAACTAAAGGTCAAGGTTATCTTGTGTACATTCTAAACTAAAGGTCAAGGTTATCTTGTGTACATTCTAAACTAAAGGTCAAGGTTATCTTGTGTACATTCTAAACTAAAGGTCAAGGTTATCTTGTGTACATTCTAAACTAAAGGTCAAGGTTATCTTGTGTACATTCTAAACTAGAGGTCAAGGTTATCTTGTGTACATTCTAAACTAAAGGTCAAGGTTATCTTTGTACATTCTAAACTAAAGGTCAAGGTTATCTTGTGTACATTCTAAACTAAAGGTCAAGGTTATTTCATTGTGTACATTCTAAACTAAAGGTCAAGGTTATCTTGTGTACATTCTAAACTAAAGGTCAAGGTTATCTTGTGTACATTCTAAACTAAAGGTCAAGGTTATCTTGTGTACATTCTAAACTAATGGTCAAGGTTATCTTGTGTACATTCTAAACTAAAGGTCAAGGTTATCTTGTGTACATTCTAAACTAAAGGTCAAGGTTATCTTGTGTACATTCTAAACTAAAGGTCAAGATTATCTTGTGTACATTCTAAACTAAAGGTCAAGGTTATCTTGTGTACATTCTAAACTAAAGGTCAAGGTTATCTTGTGTACATTCTAAACTAAAGGTCAAGGTTATCTTGTGTACATTCTAAACTAAAGGTCAAGATTATCTTGTGTACATTCTAAACTAAAGGTCAAGGTTATCTTGTGTACATTCTAAACTAAAGGTCAAGGTTATCTTGTGTACATTCTAAACTAAAGGTCAAGATTATCTTGTGTACATTCTAAACTAAAGGTCAAGGTTATCTTGTGTACATTCTAAACTAAAGGTCAAGATTATCTTGTGTACATTCTAAACTAAAGGTCAAGGTTATCTTGTGTACATTCTAAACTAAAGGTCAAGGTTATCTTGTGTACATTCTAAACTAAAGGTCAAGGTTATCTTGTGTACATTCTAAACTAGAGGTCAAGGTTATCTTGTGTACATTCTAAACTAAAGGTCAAGGTTATCTTGTGTACATTCTAAACTAAAGGTCAAGGTTATCTTGTGTACATTCTAAACTAAAGGTCAAGGTTATCTTGTGTACATTCTAAACTAAAGGTCAAGGTTATCTTGTGTACATTCTAAACTAAAGGTCAAGGTTATCTTGTGTACATTCTAAACTAAAGGTCAAGGTTATCTTGTGTACATTCTAAACTAATGGTCAAGGTTATCTTGTGTACATTCTAAACTAAAGGTCAAGGTTATCTTGTGTACATTCTAAACTAAAGGTCAAGGTTATCTTGTGTACATTCTAAACTAAAGGTCAAGATTATCTTGTGTACATTCTAAACTAAAGGTCAAGGTTATCTTGTGTACATTCTAAACTAAAGGTCAAGGTTATCTTGTGTACATTCTAAACTAAAGGTCAAGGTTATCTTGTGTACATTCTAAACTAAAGGTCAAGATTATCTTGTGTACATTCTAAACTAAAGGTCAAGGTTATCTTGTGTACATTCTAAACTAAAGGTCAAGGTTATCTTGTGTACATTCTAAACTAAAGGTCAAGATTATCTTGTGTACATTCTAAACTAAAGGTCAAGGTTATCTTGTGTACATTCTAAACTAAAGGTCAAGATTATCTTGTGTACATTCTAAACTAAAGGTCAAGGTTATCTTGTGTACATTCTAAACTAAAGGTCAAGGTTATCTTGTGTACATTCTAAGCTAAAGGTCAAGGTTATCTTGTGTACATTCTAAACTAAAGGTCAAGGTTATCTTGTGTACATTCTAAACTAAAGGTCAAGGTTATCTTGTGTACATTCTAAACTAAAGGTCAAGGTTATCTTGTGTACATTCTAAACTAAAGGTCAAGGTTATCTTGTGTACAGTGCCTTGCAAAAGTATTCATCCCCCTTTGCCGTTTTTCCTATTTTGTTGCATTTACATCCTGTCATTTAAATAGATTTTTAATTGGATTTCATGTAATGGACATACACAAAATAGTCCAAATTGGTGAAGTGAAATGAAAAAAATCATAATTAGTTAAATATAGTCCACCTGTGTGAAATCTAGGTGTCACATGATCTGTCATATGATCTCAGTATAGTTATACCTGTTCTGAAAGGCCCCAGAGTCTGCAACACCACTAAGAAAGAGGCACAACCAAGCAAGCGGCACCGTGAAGACCAAGGAACTCTCCAAACAGGTCAGGGACAAAGTTGTGTAGAAGTACAGATCAGGGTTGGGTTATAAAAAATATCTTGAGACTTTGAACATCCCACGGAGCACCATTAAATCCATTATTTAAAAAATGGAACGAATATGGAACCACAAAACTCACTGACCAGGTAAGGAGAGCATCAATCAGAGAGGCAACAAAGAGACCAAAGATAACCCTGAAGGAGCTGCAAAGCTCCACAGCGGAGATTGGAGTATCTGTCCATAGGACACTTTAAGCAGTACACTCCAGAGCTGGCTTTATGGAAGAGAGCCCAGAAAAAAGCCATTGCTTAAGGCATGTGGGAGACTCCCCAAACATATGGAATAAGGTACTCTGGTCAGATAAGACTAAAATTGTGCTTTTTGGCCATCAAGAAAACGCTATGTCTGGTGCAAACCCAACACCGCATCACCCCGAGAACACCATCCCCACAATGAAGCATGGTGGTGGCAGCATCCTGCTGTGGGGATGTTTTTTTCATCGGCAGGGACTGGGAAACTGGTCAGAATTTAAGGAATGATGGATGGCACTAAATACAGGGGAATTCTTGAGGGAAACCAGTTTTGAGACTGGGACAGAGGTTCACCTTCAGCAGGACAATTTTTAAGCATACTGCTAAAGCAACACCAGTGGTTTAAGGGGAGACATTTAAATGTCTTGAATTGCTAAGACCTCAATCCATTGAGAATCTGTGGTATGACTTAAATTGCTGTATAACAGAACCCATCCAACTTGAGGAAGCTGGAGCAGTTTTTTGAAGAATGGGAGACATTATAAATGTACTGTTTAAGAGACTTGCAGCTTTAATTGCTGCAAAAGGGTGACTCTACAAAGTATTGACTCTTGTTATTCACGCTCAAGTTCTGTTTTTTTGTCTTATTTCTTGCTGGTTTCATATTAAAAAATATTTTGCATCTTCAAAGTGGTAGTAGGCATATTGAGTAAATCAAATTTAAAAAAATTTTAAAAAAATGTAAAAATCCATTTTTATTCCAGGGTGTAAAGACAACAAAATAAGAAAAATGCCCAGGGGGTGAAAACTTTCGCACGAACCAGTATATGTAGTTTATTGTTCTCATTTCTACAACTTTATCTTCTCAAGCTCCGAGACACGGCGTGTCAGACCAACGGTTTCACGACTCGGGGAACCCAGACCACCCAGACCATCAGTGTGGGCTTACAAACTGACATCCTCCGCAACCTCACCAGCTCCCCCCACCGCTGCCTCACCCCTATAGGAGGAGGCTCCACCCCCATCTCCTCCCCTCCAGAAACATCCGCAAGATACAGTACTCTCCTGTAGTCCAGTCCAAGTTCGAGCGGACATGTTGTTTAGAGTGTACGGTTCTCCTAAGCTCCAGAGGAAGTTGTCGACATCCTGGTTAGAGCTGGACTCCCTGGAGGGGCCTCCTCCAGCTCCACGACCGGCCCCAGGGTTCCGACTCCCACCACCCCCAGAAGGTAATTATTGTTTATAATCTTCAGTCATATTTCTCTACGTATTGTTGTAGTCAGCTGCCTGACTCTAAGTGTTATATGTATAATAACAGGGAGCCTCTGAGTCGGCCTGGCTCGTTCCACCACCACCAGGGACTCTCCGGTCCACACCACCATCAACGACGGCCTGTCCAGCCTCTTCAACATCATAGACCACACCCCTGTAGCTTACGAACCCCTGCAGTCCAAATTCACCAAGTCCCCAAGCCGCACCCGCCCCGGCTCCCCTGACCCCTCACCTCCTGGAGGGGGGCGGAGGGTAGCCTAGTGGTTACCACCCTCAGACCCCAAAGACCCCAGGTCCCTTGGAGCAGCCCAGGAGTTCCTGAGGAATGTCCGTGGGCGTTCTCCCAGCCCGGTGCAGCTGATAGTAGAGACCCAGGGAGGGCTAGTGGGGGACAGGGGGGAGAGGACACCGGAGGTGGTTAGATGGACGCCAGGACCTGTCTGCCCCGCCTGGATACACGCTGGAGAGAACGCAGCCCGTCTGCTGAACAAGAAGCTGTTGGAGCAGAGCTTCAGGGAGGAGAAGAGACTGGGGTCTGCCGGCCAGAGCAGGAGGGGGGAGGCATGGAGAAGGAGACAGGAACCAGGCGGGGTGTATGGAGGTAAATACTGTCACTCTACTCACTGTTTGTTTACTACCATCTATTTTAGGCCCCTCATTGATAGGCCCATTTTGGATTTCTGGAATTGATTACGGGGCTTGTCAACAGAAAGAGAAACGCAACACTGTTCTGTCAATATCACATTGAAATCAATAGAACGGAGGGACAAATCGTTGAGGGTTTTAGCGTTGCTTAAACGTACATTATACAAACGCCACACGGAAACTGGGAATAACATATACTTGATTAGAGTGAACTTGGAACGTGGAATGTCATGATGTTGATTTTGGGAGGCTGCCATCATGGAAAAGGGAACCAATCACTTTTTCTGTGAGTTAACTTCAACAAATCACGACCCACCATGGGTTTCCTACTTGCTGCTGATTGGCTGCTAGTCAGACTGTTAAATCCGTATATTGGTATATTAGCCAGAGACTTTTATGGAAAGATTGCCCTGAATTCTCTGTTTAAGAAAGCAAATGATGGCTGTGTTCAAAATCTTGTGACCCACAGCGGGTATAACAAAATCAACAGTACAAAAACCAAAGATATCAATATATACTTTAAGTCATCGTGTTGACTTTAAACATGTCCACTAACGTCACGGGACGGTAGTGTAGGGGCGGAGGGTGGCCTAGTCCTCCCAATGAGAAGCGGTCAAAACGTCAGCTTGTGGTTGCAGTAACACGTTAGAGAGGGGGTGGGAGGGTAGCCTAGTGGTTAGAGTGGACGGGCTGGAGGGTAGCCTAGTGGTTAGAGTGGAGGGGCGGAGGGTAGCCTAGTGGTTAGAGTGGACGGGGGGAGGGTAGCCTAGTGGTTAGAGTGGAGGGGCGGGAGGGTAGCCTAGTGGTTAGAGTGGACGGGCGGGAGGGTAGCCTAGTGGTTAGAGTGGACGGGCTGGAGGGTAGCCTAGTGGTTAGAGTGGAGGGGCGGAGGGTAGCCTAGTGGTTAGAGTGTACGGGCTGGAGGGTAGCCTAGTGGTTAGAGTGGAGGGGCGGAGGGTAGCCTAGTGGTTAGAGTGGACGGGCTGGAGGGTAGCCTAGTGGTTAGAGTGGAGGGGCGGAGGGTAGCCTAGTGGTTAGAGTGGAGGGGCGGAGGGTAGCCTAGTGGTTAGAGTGGAGGGGGGAGGGTAGCCTAGTGGTTAGAGTGTGGGAGGGGGCGGGAGGGTAGCCTAGTGGTTAGAGCAGAGGGGCGGGAGGGTAGCCTAGTGGTTAGAGTGGAGGGGTGGGAGGGTAGCCTAGTGGTTAGAGTGGAGGGGCGGGAGAGTAGCCTAGTGGTTAGAGTGGAGGGGCGGGAGGGTAGCCTAGTGGTTAGAGTGGAGGGGCGGAGGGTAGCCTAGTGGTTAGAGTGGAGGGGCGGGAGGTAACCTAGTGTGGAGGAGAGAGGAGTGGGAGTGGAGGGTAGCCTAGTGGTTAGAGTGGAGGGCGGGAGGGTAGCCTAGTGGTTAGAGGGGAGGGGCGGGAGGGTAAGCCTAGTGGTTAGAGTGGAGGGGCGGGGCTAGTGGGAGGTAACCTAGTGGTTAGTGGAGAGGGGCGGAGGGTAGCCTAGTGGTTAGAGGAGGGGCGGAGGTAGCCTAGTGGTTAGAGGGAGGTGTCGGCAGGTAGCCTAGTGGTTAGAGTGGAGGTGCGGCAGGTAGCCTAGTGGTTAGAGTGTAGGGGGGGCAGGGTAGCCTAGTGGTTAGAGTGGAGGGGCGGCAGGGTAGCCTCGTGATCAGAGCGTTGGACTAGTAACCGAAATGTTGCAAGTTCATATCCCCGAGATGACAAGGTACAAATCTGTCGTTCTGCCCCTGAACAGGCAGTTAACCCACTGTTCCTAGGCCGTCATTGAAAATAAGAATTTGTTCTTAACTGACTTGCCTGGTTAAATAAAGGTTAAAATATATATATATATATATCATTTATATCATTTAAAAGACGGATACAAACCTTGACATTGATTCATAAAAAATCTATTAGGTGGTGCATATTGTAAGACCGTATTTAGTCATTACAAGCAGTGTAGTTAAACCAGAAGTACATATTTGGGGTGGCAGGGTAGCCTAGTGGTTAGAGCGTTGGACTAGTAACCAGAAGGTTAACCCACTGTTCCTAGGCCGTCATTGAAAATAAGAATTTGTTCTTAACTGACTTGCCTAGTTAAATAAAGGTAAAATAAAATACTGTCCATATCATGGAAAGTACCCTAATATATATTGATCAGATATTATAAATAATAATGCCACTTAGCAGACACTTTTATCCAAAGCGTCTTACAGTCATGCGTACATACATCTTACATAGTGGTGGTCCCGGGAATCCAACCCACTACCGTGACGTTACAAGCACCATGCTCGACCAACTGAGCTACAAATGACCAAAAGAGAATTCAGTATCTTATAAATGATTTAAATATGTTAATTGAGGATTGATAGTAAATGAAGCAAATTCACACGTAATCATATTTCTCACTCGGTTAGACATTTGCCCCGGGGGGCAAGAGATTCCATAACAACCCTTTCATTCCAGGTCTCTACGATTTGGCTACTAGGAAAAACAAAATTAACATTCTCATTTACATTTTGATAACTCCGTGCTGGTGTTTTCTTCTCAGATCAAAGAGCATTGACTGACACTATGGTAATGTAATGGTAATATTTTAATACTTTTTAATTACTTTAATTACTTTTTTTTCTTCACATTCCACACAGTGTTCTACTGCATTTTCCCCAAGTGCAGTACTACTACAGTACTACTACAGTATTACTACAGTATTACTACAGTACTACTACTATTGCGCTTCATTTTTTTCTACACTAAGAGGGTGTTTCTGGCTCCTTCTTGCTCCTCCCATCTCTGCTTCAGCCTCCACTCACCACTCATTCATTATCCCTCTGCTTCAGCCTCTACTCACCACTCATTCATTATCCCTCTGCTTCAGCCTCTACTTACCACTCATTCATTATCCCTCTGCTTCAGCCTCTACTTACCACTCATTCATTATCCCTCTGCTTCAGCCTCTACTTACCACTCATTCATTATCCCTCTGCTTCAGCCTCCACTCACCACTCATTCAGTATCCCTCTGCTTCAGCCTCTACTTACCACTCATTCATTATCCCTCTGCTTCAGCCTCCACTTACCACTCATTCATTATCCCTCTGCTTCAGCCTCCACTTACCACTCATTCAGTATCCCTCTGCTTCAGCCTCTTCAGCCTCTACTCACCACTCATTCAGTATCGCTCTGCTTCAGCCTCTACTTACCACTCATTCAGTATCGCTCTCCAGCCTTACTTACCACTCATTCATTATCCCTCTGCTTCAGCCTCTTCAGCCTCAACTTACCACTCATTCATTATCCCTCTGCTTCAGCCTCTACTTACCACTCATTCAGTATCCTCTGCTTCAGCCTCTACTCACCACTCATTCATTATCCCTCTGCTTCAGCCTCTACTTACCACTCATTCATTATCCCTCTGCTTCAGCCTCCTACTTACCACTCATTCAGTATCCCTCTGTTAGTCAGCAGTCTGAGGGATAAGGTCTATCCCGATCACTGGGGATTTTGCAGTCTGGCTCACATGGCGAGCAATATGTTGGAAAAACATTTTTTAAATTTTGGTTGAAATTCTTTAAGTAATGGTAGTATTTGTAGGACATTATGGGCTAGGAGGTGGACCGTTAAACAGTAGGTTGAAAAAGGAATATAGCATTATGATAATACTATACATTAAAACAGGATGAAAACATT
This sequence comes from Oncorhynchus masou masou, assembly GCF_036934945.1. Taxonomy (NCBI): domain Eukaryota; kingdom Metazoa; phylum Chordata; class Actinopteri; order Salmoniformes; family Salmonidae; genus Oncorhynchus; species Oncorhynchus masou. Next base: position 3,133,485 of record NC_088214.1, read on the forward strand.
ACAGCACTAAATTGTAATCCAGTTCTGTAGAGGTATTGTTAGAGAGGAGTAAAGATAAATTTTTGTTGGGGTGCCAGTTAGGTATTAACCCTGCCGATAGGAGAAGAGTTGGAGAGTGAGACTACTACTACCAGACACACACATCAGCAGAACAGATTGTTGGCCAGATAGCCAGTGGAGACTAGAGTATAGCCTGTTGGCCAGATAGCCAGTGGAGACTAGAGTATAGCCTGTTGGCCAGATAGCCAGTGGAGACTAGAGTATAGCCTGTTGGCCAGATAGTCAGTGGAGACTAGAGTATAGCCTGTTGGCCAGATAGCCAGTGGAGACTAGAGTGTAGCCCGTTGGCCATGTAGCCTATTGGCCAGTAGAGACTACAGTGTAGCCTGTTGGCCAGATAGACAGTGGAGGCTAGAGTGTAGCTTGTTGGCCAGATAGACAGTAGAGACTAGAGTGTAGCCTGCTGGCCAGATAGTCAGTGGAGACTGTTGGCCAGATAGCAGCCTGCTGGCCAGATAGTCAGTGGAGACTAGAGTGTAGCCCGTTGGCCATGTAGCCTAGAGTGTAGCCCGTTGGCCATGTAGCCTGTTGGCCAGATAGACAGTGGAGGCTAGAGTGTAGCTTGTTGGCCAGATAGCCTAGAGTGTAGCCCGTTGGCCATGTAGCCTGTTAGACAGTGGAGGCTAGAGTGTAGCTTGTTGGCCAGATAGACAGTGGAGGCTAGAGTGTAGCCTGCTGGCCAGATAGTCAGTGGAGACTGTTGGCCAGATAGCAGCCTGCTGGCCAGATAGTCAGTGGAGACTAGAGTGTAGCCCGTTGGCCATGTAGCCTGTTGGCCAGATAGACAGTAGAGACTAGAGTGTAGCCTTATTTCCAGACATACAGTGGAGACTAGAGCGTAGCCTGTTGGCCGTGTAGCTTAGAGTGTAGCCTGTTGGCCAGAATGACAGATTTTTACCTTGTCAGCTCAGGGATTCGATCTTGCAACCTTTTGGTTACTAGTCCAACGCTCTAACCACTAGGCTACCTGCCACCCATAAACAGAGTACCAGATAGCCAGAACAGAATACCTCACCAAAAACAACAGATGGATTCAGCAGAGCTGCAGCTTCGTCTACCCCGACAGGAGGAACGAATCAATGAACTCTGCAACCTCCTTCGACCAGTCCATTCCTGCCTCACCAACATCAGGTGCCACAGCCTCCTCTCGTTCATTTCCCCCCCATATCCTTGCCTAATAAATACGACGGCTCCCCGGGGAAATGTCAAGGATTTCTCATGCAGTGTAACCTGTCCATAGACCATCACCGCGCTGACTTCACCTCTGACAAAGACAGGGTGGACTTCGTCACCTCCCAACTCACAGGCAAAGCCCTGGATTGGGTCACAGCCCTGTGGGTCGCTCAAAGCTCTGATCTGTCCTCTGAATCACGTTTCCACCTCTTCAAGGAGGTGTTCGACCATTCAGTTTCAGGTTGTCACACCGGGGACCTGTTATGTGAGCTGCAACAGGGCCGTCGATCCACCACTGAGGATGCCCTTGAGTTCCATACCATGGCTGCCGGCAGTGGATGGGGTGAACCAGCTCTCCGTACAGTCTACCGGAGGGGTCTACATTGGGAGTTACAGACCGAACTGGCCTGCAGAGGATATTTTTAACGGACCTGAACCAATACATCCGGATGTCCAAATCCATTGGCAACCTACTGGTGAATATTACCAAAAGCCAGTTTGGTATCCTGGCTCTTCTTTCTGCTAATGGGGTGACTCAGGTTGTGGAGGGACTAGTGGACACATTGGGGCCGCAGGTAATTTCATTGACGAACAATTGGCACAACTGTTAAGAGTCAAACTAATCCCTGTTAATCCTCCTCTTAGGATTAATGCGCTGGACGGACAACCTCTAAGATCTGGTCTTGTGACTCGCATGACCGAAAGTATCACCTTCCAGATTGGCCTCCTTCACTCTGAGGTCATTCAGTTAATGGTGTTGTCTTCGCCTAAAGAACCCCTAATCCTCGGTCACCCCTGGCTAAGCATTCACGACCCTGCCATCTCCTGGCGGTAAGGGGAACTGCGGTCATGATCTCCCGCCTGTTTTAAGAACTGCTTCAGTCTACCCTGTTGAGCCTCTATAGATCTGAGTCTGCCATTCCAACCCACATCCCGCCTGTATAAGCCCAGTTCCAGGGTGTGTCTTCAGCAAGGAAAAGGGTGCAGAATGGACACCTCATCGCCAAGGAGGATGGCGCGATCGACCTCCTTCCTGGGGCATTCCCCCTTAAGGGTCGGATCTACCCCTTGTTCATCTCAGAGAATGTGGCTATGGACACCTATATAAAAGAGGCACTCGACATGGGATTCATCTGTCCATCCATGTCTGCGGCTGCATCCAGTTTATCGTTTGTGAAAAAAAGGGATGATAGTCTCTGTCCGTGCATAGATTACCGACCCCTCAATGACCTTACCATCAAGAATCGTTTCCCTCTTCCTCTGATTCCGGCTGCACTAGAACAAGTTGAACAGGCTACCATCTACTCCAAACTGGACCTACGTGGTGCTTACAACCTGGTCTATATCTGAAGTGGGGATGAGTGGAAGACAGTGTTCAAAACTGCTAGGGGCCACTACGAATACCTGGTTATTCCCTACGGTCTCACTAATGCTCCCGCAGTCTTCCAGTCCTTCATGAATGAAGTTTTCCAGGACATGACCAACCAGATCCACATCGTGTACATGGATGATATCTTGATCTACTCTCACTCCCTTGCAGAGCACGTACATCATGTGCAACAGGTCCTCAAACGACTACAGGATCAACCATCTTTATGTCAAGGCTGTGAAGAGCTCCTTTCACGTTACTACGGTAACCTTCCTAGGTTTTGTGTTGACACCAGGCGGGGTCAACATGGACGAAGACAAAGTCATGGCCGTGCTTAACTGGCCCAAACCTACCACCGTAAAGGAACTACAACATATCCTAGGATTTTCCGACTACTACCGCCGGTTCATTCGAAACTGCAGCAGCACAACTAGCTCCTCTCTCAGTTCTTACCAGTCAAAAACCTGTACCCTCCAGTGGACCGACACCACCCTTACTGCATTTGAGACCTTGAACTGCCTCTTCACCTCTGCACCCATCCTTAGGCAGCCAGATAACTACCCTTCATTTTGTTCTGGAGGTTGATGCATCTGAGGTCGGTGTAGAAGCGGTTCTCTCTCAGCGGGTAGGGACACCTCCAAAATTACACCCATGTGGCTTCTTTTCCAAGAAACTGTCACCCGCTGAGAGGAACTATGATGTCAGGAACCGAGAGCTGCTCGCCATTAAGCTGACTATCGAAGAGTGGCGCCACTGGTTAGAGGGCCCATTCCTGGTCCTTACCGACCATCGCAATTTGGAGAACTTAAGAAGTGCTAAGCGGCTCAACCCCAGACAGGCTCGCTGGGCACTCTACTTCACCCGATTCAACTTCACCTATCTGCCTGGCAAGAAAAATGTGAAGGCTGATTCCTTATCCCGTGTATTTGGCTCCCCTTCCTCTAACCCAGCTCCCGAGCCCATCCTGCCTCTGTCTTGTGTTGTGAGACCCATACAAATCTAAAAAAAGAAATCCAATCAGTTGTCCACGACCCAGCACCTCCCGACACCCAGGCAAGACCTACGTTCCCACGTCCATCAGACCCCAACTAATGCAGTGGTGCCATAGCTCCCTGAGTTCTGGCCATCCCGGGATCACCCAGACCACAGGGCTACTGACACGCAAGTTCTGGTGGTCATCCCTAACAGCAGGCATCTAAGATTACATTTTTTCCTGTCCCATTCTGTGCATGAGCAAAGAGCCCACGCCAACTACCTACCGGTAAACTCAAGCCTTTACCTACACCACACAGACCATGGTCCCACTTCGCTATGGATTTCCTCACTGATCTGCCAGACTCCTTGGGCTTCACTACTATTTTAGTTGTAGTGGACCGGTTCTCCAAGATGTGCCGACTCATCCCTCTTCCGCAGCTACCTAATGCCATGGATATGGCCGAGTGCATGTTCCAACAGGTGTTTCGTCTGTATGGGATCCCGGAAGACATCGTTTCGGGTCGGGGACCCCAGTTCCCCTCCAGGGTGTGGCGAGGCTTCTGCGACCGACTGGGGGTCTCCATCAGCCTGTCCTCCGGATACCATCCCCAAACCAGCGAGCAGATGGAACGCCTGAATCAGGAAATAGGGAAGTGTCTTCGCCAACACTGTACCAACCAACCACACGAGTGGAGTTGCTATATAGCCTGGTTGGAATACGCACAGAACTCCCTGGTGCATTCCTCACTCCATCTCACTCCACCTCCCCCCGTGTTCCCATGGGAGACAGAGCCCAGAAACTGTGCCTGCCATGGATGAGTGGTTTCGACGGAGTGAGCAGGTTTGGGAGACCACACATCGGCACCTACATCAAGCTTCCCTCTCTCAGAAACGGTTTGCTGATCGGCGTCACCGACCTACTCCACTCTTCCACCCTGGGTAATGTGTATGGCTGTCTACCTGGGACATCTGGCTTTGTGATCCCTGCAAAAAGTTCAGTCCCCGGTTCATTGGTCCTTTCAAAATGACACACCGCATCCATCCTGTCACCTACCGTCTCCAGTTGCCCCATCATTACTGGATCTCCTCATCCTTCCACAGCCCTCTCCATCCTCCAGTGGCGCACCTCGGCGCACCGACTTATTCCGTCCAAGCCCTCCTTGACTCCAAGTGCCTGGGTGGTCGCATCCACTACCTGGTGGATTGGGAGGGGTACGGACCCGAAGAACGGTCCTGGGTCCCCGCCCAGGACATCCTCGACCCAGCCATGATCCTGGCTTTCCACCGTAACCGTCCTGACCACCCAGCTCCACGTCCCAGTGGGTCGGCCCCCTGCTCAGCTTCCTAGGCCATCAAGAGCTGCCCGTGGAGGGTGGGGGGGGGGGGTACTGTAACGTCTGCTTCCAACCGACAATCTCAAACATGTAGATCCACTGAACGCAGCTCACTCTCCAGATCACAATCACCTGAATTCTGATCTCCTGTTCGCACACCTGCCTTTCATTATCACACACAATTTAGTTCAGTTCTTTGCACCCCATCGTTGTGAGGTATTGTTTGTTTTGTGGAACACTTCTAGTCGGAGCTCTGCTTTTCTGTACTTCGGATTTTCTGTTATCAACCTATTGCATGTTCTCCTGGACTACGTTACCAGCCTTTTCCCTGCCTGTACTGTTGTCCTTTTGGACCCCTATGTATGACCTTCTGCCTGCCCCTGGACCCAGCTACCTGCCTCCTCCTGTGTATGACCTTCTGCCTGCCCCTGGACCCAGCTACCTGCCTCCTCCTGTGTATGACCTTCTGCCTGCCCCTGGACCCAGCTACCTGCCTCCTCCTGTGTATGACCTTCTGCCTGCCCCTGGACCCAGCTACCTGCCTCCTCCTGTGTATGACCTTCTGCCTGCCCCTGGACCCAGCTACCTGCCTCCTCCTGTGTATGACCTTCTGCCTGCCCCTGGACCCAGCTACCTGCCTCCTCCTGTATATTACCTTCTGCCTGCCCCTGGACCCAGCTACCTGCTTCCTCCTGTGGTCCTTTACCTATAAACACCTGCTGTGCCCTGCGCTTCAAACCAGCTCTCTGTCTCCCATCGTGTTCATTACACAACTAAGGCCTTAAAATGTCCAAAAGTCTTCTTGACCAAATATCAATGGTCCCACACAAAATAAACAAATAAACAAAATAAACAAATAAACAAAATAAACAATTAAAACAAAATAAACAAATAAACCAAATAAACACAGTTCAAATAATAAACAAACTCAGTCAATCCAATCCATCAACAGATGTCCAGCGGAGAAAACAGACCCGGAGAACAGAGGATACCAACGGAGATGAGTAGTGCAACAATATGAATTAGTAGATGTGACTTGTAGCCTGTAGACTGACCTTTAACTCACAAAGCTTTGGCTGTTTTTACTTTCTTAATGATCACGTCTAGACTGGGTAGTATAGGACTAGGGTAGTATAGGACTTGGGTAGTATAGGACTAGGGTAGTATGGGACTAGGGTGTATAGGACTAGGGTGTATAGGACTAGGGTTGTATAGGACTAGGGTTGTATAGGACTAGGGTAGTAGAGGACTAGGGTAGTGGGGTTGTTAGACTGGGTAGTATAAGACTAGGGTAGTATAGGACTAGGGTAGTATAGGACTAGGGTAGTGGGGTTGTTAGACTGGGTAGTATAGGACTAGGGTAGTATAGGACTAGGGTAGTATAGGACTAGGGTAGTATAGGACTAGGGTAGTGGGTTGTTAGGACTGGGTGTTAGGACTGGGTAGTGGGGTTGTATAGTATAAGACTAGGGTAGTATA
>NC_088214.1:3139974-3194974 GCF_036934945.1 Oncorhynchus masou masou
ACCTGTAATCTAGGGTTAGTTCTACAAGGGGTAACCTGTAATCTACAAGGGGTAACCTGTAATCTACAAGGGGTAACCTGTAATCTACAAGGGGTAACATGTAATCTACAAGGGGTAACCTGTAATCTAAAAGGGGTAACCTGTAATCTAAAAGGGGTAACCTGTAATCTACAAGGGGTAACCTGTAATCTAGTGTTAGTTCTACAAGGGGTAACCTGTAATCTACAAGGGGTAACCTGTAATCTAGTGTTAGTTCTACAAGGGGTAACCTGTAATCTAGGGTTAGTTCTACAAGGGGTAACCTGTAATCTACAAGGGGTAACCTGTAATCTACAAGGGGTAACCTGTAATCTACAAGGGGTAACATGTAATCTAGTGTTAGTTCTACAAGGGGTAACCTGTAATCTAGTGTTAGTTCTACAAGGGGTAACCTGTAATCTAGGGTTAGTTCTACAAGGGGTAACCTGTAATCTAGTGTTAGTTCTACAAGGGGTAACCTGTAATCTAGTGTTAGTTCTACAAGGGGTAACATGTAATCTAGTGTTAGTTCTACAAGGGGTAACCTGTAATATTGGGGTAGTTCTACAAGGGGTAACCTGGTCAAACACCTTGTCTCTTGAGTTCGTCCACCAGGGTGCGGTTGAACTCTCTGCAGTCCTTCAGAGTAACGAAACAATAGAGACACTCCCCCTTGACCGCGTGGGGTCTGCTGACCACTGCAGCCTCGGCCACCGCTCCGTGGTCTGTTAGAGATGCCTCTACCTCCGCTGTACTCAACAGGTGACCTGGAGGGAGACAACACTGTGGGTTATCATCCATCTATATATGTATCTACATATCTATCTACTGTATCTATCTATCTATCTATCTATCTATAGTATCTATCTATATACTGTACTTATCTACAGTATCTACATATCTATCTACTGTATCTATCTATAGTATCTACCTACTGTAGCTATCTATCTATCTATCTATAGTATCTATCTATATACTGTACTTATCTACAGTATCTACATATCTATCTACTGTATCTATCTATAGTATCTACCTACTGTATCTATCTATCTATCTATCTATCTACTGTACCTATCGAATCTACTGTATCCATCTATCTATGTATAGTTTCTATCTATATACTGTACTTATCTACAGTATCTACATATCTATCTACTGTATCTATCTATCTATAGTATCTACCTACTGTATCTATCTATCTATAGTATCTACCTACTGTATCTATCTATCTATCTACTGTACCTATCGAATCTACTGTATCTATCTATCTATGTATAGTATCTATCTATAGTATCTATATATATACTGTACTTACCTACAGTATCTACATATCTATCTACTGTAGGTATCTACTGTATCTATGTATAGTATCTATCTATATACTGTACTTATCTACAGTATCTACATATCTACTGTATCTAATCTACTGTATATATCTATTGTATCTATCTATCTACTGTATCTATGTAGCTATCTATCTAACCTACTGTATCTATCTATCTATGTACTGTATCTACTGTATCTATCTAATCTACTATCTATCTATCTATGTACTGTATCTACTGTATCTATCTATCTATCTATCTATCTTTCTATCTACTGTATCTATGTAGCTATCTATCTAACCTACTGTATCTATCTATCTATCTATGTACTGTATCTACTGTATCTATCTATCTATCTATCTATGTACTGTATCTACTGTATCTATCTAATCTACTGTATCTATCTATCTATGTACTGTATCTACTGTATCTATCTATCTATGTACTGTATCTACTGTATCTATCTAATCTACTGTATCTATCTATCTATGTACTGTATCTACTGTATCTATCTATCTATCTATCTATGTACTGTATCTACTGTATCTATCTAATCTACTGTATCTATCTATCTATCTTTTTAGCCTGTTTTTACAGCAACATTTATGACAGAGTGCTTCACAGTAACCTGGCTTTGATTAAGCCAGCAGCAGCAGCAGCACAGTGGCCAAACTGTAGGAGAACAAAATGACCTGATACGTTGATCATGTCATCTATCCTGCCTGCGATCCAGTAGTATCCATCTCTATCCCTCCTGCAGCCTGGGAAACAATTCATGAATTCACTTTATTAAACCTTTTAAAAGAAAACAAAAAACAGTGCCATGCTTAACGTCGATGTCGCCATTACAATGTGATTGTGAGCGTCAACGAATATGATGAATCTAATCTAATGCAACATGAATCTAATCAATCAAAGAATGCAAGGTGTTCTTAGTTTAGAACGGTCTCTCACCATCCCCGGTCACATAGAAACCTGGGAATTTCTTGAAGTACGTGCTCTCAAACCGCTCCTGGTTTCCGTACACGGTACGCATGATACCAGGCCAGGGCCGACGGAACACCTGCGACAACATCCCAGACCGGGGCTCTTAGTTTAGAAATATTACGGTAATAACCCTACCAGTACCTAATGAAACACCTGCAACAACATTACAGACCGGGGCTCTTAGTTTAGAAATATTACGGTAATAACCCTACCAGTACCTAATGAAACACCTGCGACAACATCCCAGACCGTGGCTCTTAGTTTAGAAATATTACGGTAATAACCCTACCAGTACCTAATGAAACACCTGCAACAACATTACAGACCGGGGCTCTTAGTTTAGAAATATTACGGTAATAACCCTACCAGTACCTAATGAAACACCTGCGACAACATCCCAGACCGGGGCTCTTAGTTTAGAAATATTACGGTAATAACCCTATATGAAATCCATATTATAAGGATAGTGATTTTTTTTTTTTTAACATATATTAAACTGTACTTGAAGTGATTGTACCATAGAATGTGTGTTGTACTGACCAGATAGCCCTCTGCCTCTCCCTCCAGTTCCTCTCCATGCTCGTTCAGTATGGTGGGCTCCACGCCAAAGAAAGGAAATGTCTGGAACATCAGACCGATTTAAATCAATAGGATTCAAGGTTGATTCGATGCTTTTATAAAAGGGGATAGGAAACCCTGGTCCTGGATTACCACTGACACGTCATGTTTTAAATTGTTTCATTTTATTTAACCCGACCTGAAAAACCAGGTGTGTTCAATTTAGACGATCACTGATCAATTAGCTCAGGTAGTCAGGTGGTCAGGTAGTCAGGTGGTCAGGTAGTCAGGTGGTCAGGTGGTCAGGTGGCCAGGTGGCCAGGTGGTCAGGTGGTCAGGTGGCCAGGTGGCCAGGTGGTCAGGTAGCCAGGTGGTCAGGTGGCCAGGTGGTCAGGTGGTCAGGTGGTCAGGTGGTCAGGTGGTCAGGTGGTCAGGTGGTCAGGTGGTCAGGTGGTCAGGTGGCCAGGTGGCCAGGTGGCCAGGTGGTCAGGTGGCCAGGTGGCCAGGTGGCCAGGTGGCCAGGTAGCAAGGTGGCCAGGTAGTAAGGTGGTCAGGTGGCCAGGTGGTCAGGTGGTCAGGTAGCCAGGTAGCCAGGTAGTCAGGTATCCAGGTGGTCAGGTGGCCAGGTGGTCAGGTAGCCAAGTAGCCAGGTGTGATGGCCTCGTTGGAACCTGCAGTGCTCCATGAACTCGGTTGCCCTACCCCTACCCCTACCCCTGCTATAAACACTGTGTACACGGTGTATATATGGGGCGGCAGGGTAGCCTCGTGGTTAGAGCATTGGACTAGTAACCAAAAGGTTGCAAGTTCGAATCCCCGAGCTGACAAGGTACAAATCTGTTGTTCTGCCCCTGAACAGGCAGTTAACCCACTGTTCCTAGGCCGTCATTGAAAATAAGAATTTGTTCTTAACTGACTTGCCGAGTTAAATAAAGGTAAAATAAAAAAAATGAAATATATGATGATAACTTACAGCTGATCCAGGTTTCAGAGGTGTAGCAGCAGGTAAAGGAGTTAAAACATGGCCACCCTGCGCAAGAACACACACACACACAATGAACAACAATCTAAACACGACACGCTGAAATAAAAGATCACAGAAATGTTTCCTTTGTACAAAAAAAAAGCTTTTTTTCTCCTCTCAAATGTTTTGCACAAAATGTGTTTATACATCCCTGTTTAGTGAGCATTTCTCCTTTGCCAAGATAATCCACCTGACGTGTGTGGTATATCAAGAATCTGATTAAAATAGCATGATCATGCCATAGGTGCACCTTGTGATGAGGACAATAAAAGACCACTCTAAAATGTGCCGTTTTGTCTCACAACACAATGCCACTGATGTCTCAAGTTGAGGGAGCGTGCAATTGGCATGCTGACTGCAGGAATGTCCAACTGAGCTGTTGGCAGAGAATTTAATGTTAATTTCTCTACCATAAGCCGCCTCCAACGTCATTTTAGAGAATTTGGGAGGACGTCCAACCGGCCTCACAACCGCAGACCACGTGAACATGGCATCGTGTGGGCGAGCGGTTTGCTGATGTGTTTGCTGATGTCAACGTTGTGAACAGAGTGCCACATGGTGGGGTTATGGTATGAGCAGGCATAAGCTACGGACAACTAACACAATTGCATTTGAAATCGATGGCAACTTGAATGCACATAGATACCGTAACAAGATCCTGGGGCCCATTGTCGTGCCATTCATCCACCATCATCACCTCATGTTTCAGTATAATGCACGGCCCCATGTCGCAAGGATCTGGACAGCTGTAAATGTCCCAGTTCTTCCATGGCCTGCATACTCACCAGACATGTCACCCATTGAGCATGTTTGGGATGCTCTGGATCAAAGTGTACGACAGCGTGTTCCAGTTCCCGCCAATATCCAGCGACTTCACACAGCCATTGAAGAGGAGCGGGACAACATTCCACAGGCCACAATCAACAGCCTGATCAACTCTATGTGAAGGAGATGTGTCACGCTGCATGAGGCAAATGGTCACACTAGATGATACTGAATGGTTTTCTGATCCACGCTCCTACCTTGTTTTTAAGGTATCTGTATATCTGTGACCAAGAGACATCTCTGTATTCCCAGTCATGTCAAATCCATAGATTATGAACTGTAGCTCAGTAAAATCTTCATATTTTTCAAATGTATTAAAATCTTTATTTTAACTGTATTCTAACTTATTTTCAGTAAAATAGACGTAATAGAAAACAATTAAAAGATGTAAAAATTTAATAAAGGACGATTTCAAAACAGACATTCTGGACTCAGCGTCTCTCACCGTCTCTGTTTGCCAGAAGGTGTCCACCACAGGGCATCTCTTCTGACCAATCACCTCGTGGTACCAATGCCACGCCTCCGGGTTGATGGGCTCACCTACAGTACCCAGAATCCTCAGCGATGACAGGTCGTACCTGCAGGGAGTGACAGGATTAGGGTGAATAAGTGAAGAAAATGCTGAGTCTGGTCTGGTTCAACTGAGTGCTGGTTCTCTTTTCGTCCAACAGATGGCGCTAGTGGACAGAAGGACACTGTTATTATAGCCAAAGTGCTACAGCTCAGATCAGTGTATGACGCAAAGATGAAAGGCCGGGATTCAATCTGATCAGCTGTAGATCCAGCGGTAATAGTTTGCTTGACATTTAAAAGGTAATTTCCTACGGAGCTGACATACGCAACATTTATCATGTATGAGGTCTCTGCGAACGCAGGGAACATTACCTTAAAAAGATGGAGAGCAAAAAAAAGAAAGAAAAAGAAGCACAGATTGGATTGAATCCTGTCCGGTGAGAAAACACAGTGTGTGTGTGTCTTACTTCTGTACTGGATCTAATCCGTACTTCATCAGGAGGCGTATGGCTGTGGGAGCTGTGTAGAACTTGGTCACTCTGTACTTCTCAATCACCTCCCAGAAACGCCCAACGTGAGGGTGGACTGGAATACCCTCGAACTGGAGAACACACACACACACACACACACAGAAACACACACTCACACAGACAGACAGAGACAGAGGTACACACATACAGAGACAGAGGAACACAAAGACAGAGACAGAGGAACACACACACACACACACCCCGTTGGTTCAATCAGGCAATATATACAAAGAACGTGCTAGTATTACAACGTATAAAACTGTAACTCGTGGTTACAACATGTTAACCAATCAGACCAAGAGGGTTCCCACCAACCCAACATGTTAACCAATCAGACCAAGAAGGTTCCCACCAACCCAACATGTTAACCAATCAGACCAAGAGGATTCCCACCAACCCAACATGTTAACCAATCAGACCAAGAGGGTTCCCACCAACCCAACATGTTATCCAATCAGACCAAGAGGGTTCCCACCAACCCAACATGTTAACCAATCAGACCAAGAGGGTTCTCACCAACCCAACATGTTAACCAATCAGACCAAGAGGGTTCCCACCAACCAAACATGTTATCCAATCAGACCAAGAGGGTTCCCACCAACCCAACATGTTAACCAATCAGGCAGAGAGGGTTCCCACCAACCCAACATGTTAACCAATCAGACCAAGAGGGTTCCCACCAACCCAACATGTTAACCAATCAGACCAAGAGGGTTCCCACCAACCCAACATGTTAACCAATCAGGCAGAGAGGGTTCCCACCAACCCAACATGTTAACCAATCAGACCAAGAGGGTTCCCACCAACCCAACATGTTAACCAATCAGGCAGAGAGGGTTCCCACCAACCCAACATGTTAACCAATCAGACCAAGAGGGTTCCCACCAACCCAACATGTTAACCAATCAGACCAAGAGGGTTCCCACCAACCCAACATGTTAACCAATCAGACCAAGAGGATTCCCACCAACCCAACATGTTAACCAATCAGACAGAGAGGATTCCCACCAACCCAACATGTTAACCAATCAGACAGAGAGGATTCCCACCAACCCAACATGTTAACCAATCAGACCAAGAGGGTTCCCACCAACCCAACATGTTAACCAATCAGGCAGAGAGGGTTCCCACCAACCCAACATGTTAACCAATCAGACCAAGAGGGTTCCCACCAACCCAACATGTTAACCATCAGGCCAAGAGGATTCCCACCAACCCAACATGTTAACCAATCAGACCAAGAGGATTCCCACCAACCCAACATGTTAACCATCAGGCCAAATCAAATCAAATGTATTTATAAAGCCCTTCTTACATCAGCTGATATCTCAAAGTGCTTTACAGAAACCCAGCCTCAAACCCCAAACAGCAAGCAATGCAGGTGTAGAAGCACGGTGGCTAGGAAAAACTCCCTAGAAAGGCCAGAACCAAGGAAGAATCCTAGAGAGGAACCAGGCTCTGAGGGGTGGCTAGGAAAACCTCCCTAGAAAGGCCAGAACCTAGGAAGAAACCTAGAGAGGAACCAGGCTCTGAGGGGTGGCTAGGAAAACCTCCCTAGAAAAGCCAGAACCTAGGAAGAAACCTAGAGAGGAACCAGGCTCTGAGGGGTGGCTAGGAAGAAACCTAGAGAGGAACCAGGCTCTGAGGGGTGGCTAGGAAGAAACCTAGAGAGGAACCAGGCTCTGACCAAGAGGTCAACGTGTTGACCATCAGACCAATCATTTGTTCTTAACTGACTGGCCTCGTTAAATAAAGGTTAAATAAAAAGTTTTAAAAAATGTTGTTTGTTCTACTGACCAGTTCTACTGACCAGTTCTATACCAGTTCTGTACCAGTTCTACTGACCAGTTCTATACCAGTTCTACTGACCAGTTCTATACCAGTTCTACTGACCAGTTCTATACCAGTTCTACTGACCAGTTCTATACCATTTCTACTGGCCAGTTCTATACCAGTTCTACTGGCCAGTTCTATACCAGTTCTATACTAGTTCTACTGACCAGTTCTATACCAGTTCTACTGACCAGTTCTATACCATTTCTACTGACCAGTTCTATACCATTTCTACTGACCAGTTCTATACCAGTTCTACTGACCAGTTCTATACCAGTTCTATACTAGTTCTACTGACCAGTTCTATACCAGTTCTACTGACCAGTTCTATACCATTTCTACTGACCAGTTCTACTGACCAGTTCTATACCATTTCTACTGACCAGTTCTATACCAGTTCTATACCAGTTCTATACCAGTTCTACTGACCAGTTCTATACCAGTTCTACTGACCAGTACGCTGGTAGCCCCGTTGGCCAGGGGTCCATAGGTGATGTATGAGTGTCCTGTGATCCATCCTATATCTGCGGTACACCAGTACACATCGTCTGGCTGGTGGTCAAACACATACTTAAAGGTCAGAGAGGTGTAGAGCAGGTAGCCTGCTACCGTGTGGAGGACACCCTGTAGGGGAGGAAGACACAGGGTTAACACACAGAGGAACATACACACACAGGAACATGCACACACATAACACATATTATCACTCGGGGTGTTTGTGTGTTTGTGTATACACACACATACACAGTGGGGCAAAAAAGTATTTAGTCAGCCACCAATTGTGTAAGTTCTCCCACTTAAAAAGATGAGAGGCCTGTAATTTTCATCATAGGTACACTTCAACTATGACAGACAAAATTAAGAGAAAAAAATCCAGAAAATCATATTGTAGGATTTTTTATTTATTTATTTGCAAATTATGGTGGAAAATAAGTATTTGGTCAATAACAAAAGTTTATCTCAATACTTTATTATATACCCTTTGTTGGCAATGACAGAGGTCAAACATTTTCTGTAAGTCTTCACAAGGTTTTCACACACTGTTGCTGGTATTTTGGCCCATTCCTCCATGCAGATCTCCTCTAGAGCAGTGATGTTTTGGGGCTGTTGCTAGGCAACATGGACTTTCAACTCCCTCCAGAGATTTTCTATGGGATTGAGATCTGGAGACTGGCTTGGCCACTCCAGGACCTTGAAATGCTTCTTACGAAGCCACTCCTTCGTTGCCCGGGCAGTGTGTTTGGGATCATTGTCATGCTGAAAGACCCAGCCATGTTTCATCTTCAATGCCCTTGCTGATGGTAGGCTAGTTTACTTTGGTCCCAGCTCTCTGCAGGTCATTCACTAGGTCCCCCCGTGTGGTTCTGGGATTTTTGCTCACCATTCTTGTGATCATTTTGACCCCACGGGGTGAGATCTTGCGTGGAGCCCCAGATCGAGGGAGATTATCAGTGGTCTTGTATGTCTTCCATTTCCTAATAATTGCTCCCACAGTTCATTTCTTCAAACCAAGCTGCTTACCTATTGCAGATTCAGTCTTCCCAGCCTGGTGCAGGTCTACAATTTTGTTTCTGGTGTCCTTTGACAGCTCTTTGGTCTTGGCCGTAATGGAGTTTGGAGAGTGACTGTTTGAGGTTGTGGACAGGTGTCTTTTATACTGATAACAAGTTCAAACAGGTGCCATTAATACAGGTAACAAGTGGAGGACAGAGGAGCCTCTTAAAGAAGAAGTTACAGGTCTGTGAGAGAGCCAGAAATCTTACTTGTTTGTAGGTGACCAAATACTTATTTTCCACCATAATTTGCAAAAACAAAAAATCCTAATGTGATTTTCTGGATTTTTTATTCTCATTTTGTCTGTCATAGTTGAAGTGTACCTATGATGAAAATTACAAGCCTCTCATCTTTTTAAGTGGGAGAACTTGCACAATTGGTGGCTGACTAAATACTTTTTTGCCCCACTGTGTGTGTGTGTGTGTGTGTGTGTGTGTGTGTGTGTGTGTGTGTGTGTGTGTGTGTGTGTGTGTGTGTGTGTGTGTGTGTGTGTGTGTGTGTGTGAGAGAGAGTACCCTACCTTTGGTTTGCCAGTAGATCCACTGGTATAAAGTATAAAGAGAGGATCCTCTGCATCCAGCCACTCAGGTTCACACTGCTCAGAGACCTGTCCCATCACCTCCTCCCAACACACATCAAACGCAGCATCCCACGGGGTCTGGACAACAGGAAATACAACAGGACTCAGGTTCACACTGCTCTGAGACCTGTCCCATCACCTCCTCCCAACACACATCAAACGCAGCATCCCACGGGGTCTGGACAACAGGAAATACAACAGGAGTCAGGTTCACACTGCTCTGAGACCTGTCCCATCACCTCCTCCCAACACACATCAAACGCAGCATCCCACGGGGTCTGGACAACAGGAAATACAACAGGACTCAGGTTCACACTGCTCTGAGACCTGTCCCATCACCTCCTCCCAACACACATCAAACGCAGCATCCCACGGGGTCTGGACAACAGGAAATACAACAGGAGTCAGGTTCACACTGCTCTGAGACCTGTCCCATCACCTCCTCCCAACACACATCAAACGCAGCATCCCACGGGGTCTGGACAACAGGAAATACAACAGGAGTCAGGTTCACACTGCTCTGAGACCTGTCCCATCACCTCCTCCCAACACACATCAAACGCAGCATCCCACGGGGTCTGGACAACAGGAAATACAACATGAGTCAGGTTCACACTGCTCTGAGACCTGTCCCATCACCTCCTCCCAACACACATCAAACGCAGCATCCCACGGGGTCTGGACAACAGGAAATACAACAGGAGTCAGGTTCACACTGCTCAGAGACCTGTCCCATCACCTCCTCCCAACACAGGAAATACAACAGGAGTCAGGTTCACACTGCTCTGAGACCTGTCCCATCACCTCCTCCCAACACACATCAAACGCAGCATCCCATGGGGTCTGGACAACAGGAAATACAACAGGAGTCAGGTTCACACTGCTCTGAGACCTGTCCCATCACCTCCTCCCAACACACATCACACGCAGCATCCCACGGGGTCTGGACAACAGGAAATACAACAGGAGTCAGGTTCACACTGCTCAGAGACCTGTCCCATCACCTCCTCCCAACACACATCAAACGCAGCATCCCACGGGGTCTGGACAACAGGAAATACAACAGGAGTCAGGTTCACACTGCTCAGAGACCTGTCCCATCACCTCCTCCCAACACAGGAAATACAACAGGAGTCAGGTTCACACTGCTCTGAGACCTGTCCCATCACCTCCTCCCAACACAGGAAATACAACATGAGTCAGGTTCACACTGCTCTGAGACCTGTCCCATCACCTCCTCCCAACACACATCAAACGCAGCATCCCATGGGGTCTGGACAACAGGAAATACGACAGGAGTCAGGTTCACACTGCTCTGAGACCTGTCCCATCACCTCCTCCCAACACACATCAAACGCAGCATCCCACGGGGTCTGGACAACAGGAAATACAACAGGACTCAGGTTCACACTGCTCTG
The DNA here is from genome assembly GCF_036934945.1 of Oncorhynchus masou masou. Lineage (NCBI taxonomy): Eukaryota > Metazoa > Chordata > Actinopteri > Salmoniformes > Salmonidae > Oncorhynchus > Oncorhynchus masou. Next base: position 3,151,140 of record NC_088214.1, read on the forward strand.
AGACCTGTCCCATCACCTCCTCCCAACACACATCAAACGCAGCATCCCACGGGGTCTGGACAACAGGAAATACAACAGGAGTCAGGTTCACACTGCTCTGAGACCTGTCCCATCACCTCCTCCCAACACACATCAAACGCAGCATCCCACGGGGTCTGGACAACAGGAAATACAACAGGAGTCAGGTTCACACTGCTCTGAGACCTGTCCCATCACCTCCTCCCAACACAGGAAATACAACAGGAGTCAGGTTCACACTGCTCTGAGACCTGTCCCATCACCTCCTCCCAACACACATCAAACGCAGCATCCCACGGGGTCTGGACAACAGGAAATACAACATGAGTCAGGTTCACACTGCTCTGAGACCTGTCCCATCACCTCCTCCCAACACACATCAAACGCAGCATCCCACGGGGTCTGGACAACAGGAAATACAACAGGAGTCAGGTTCACACTGCTCAGAGACCTGTCCCATCACCTCCTTCCAACACAGGAAATACAACAGGAGTCAGGTTCACACTGCTCAGAGACCTGTCCCATCACCTCCTCCCAACACAGGAAATACAACAGGACTCAGGTTCACACTGCTCTGATACCTGTCCCATCACACGCAGCATCCCACGGAGTCTGGACAACAGGAACCTGATCGTCAGAATAGAGTAGAGGTAGAGCTGTGGCCAAAAGTTTTGAGAATGACACAAATATTCATTTTCACAGTCTGCTGCCTCAGTGTGTATGATGGCAATTTGCATATACTCCAGAATGTTCTGAAGAGTGATCAGATTAATTGCAAAGTCCCACTTCGCCATGCAAATGAACGCCAAAAAAAACTGTTTCCACTACATTTCAGCCCTGCCACAAAAGGACCAGCTGACATCATGTCAGTGATTATCTTGTTAACACAGGTGTGAGTGTTGACGAGGACAAGGCTGGAGATCACTCTGTCATGCTGATTGAGTTTGAATAACAGACTGGAAGCTTCTAAAGGAGGGTGGTGCTTGGAATCATTGTTCTTCCTCTGTCAACCAGGGTTACCTGCAAGGAAGCATGTGCCGTCATCATTGCTTTGCACAAAAAGGGCTTCACAGGCAAGGATATTGCTGCCAGTAAGATTGCACCTAAATCAAACATTTATCAGATCATCAAGAACTTCAAGGAGAGCGGTTCAATTGTTGTAAAGAAGGCTTCAGGGCGCCCAAGAAAGTCCAGCAAGCTCCAGGACCATCTCCTAAAGTGGATTCAGCTGTGGGATCAGGGCACCACCGGTACAGAACTTGCTCAGGAATGGCAGCAGGCAGGTGTGAGTGCATCTGAACCCACAGTGAGGTGAAGACCTTTGGAGGATGGCCTGGTGTCAAGAAGGGCAGCAAATAAGCCACTTCTATCCAGAAAAAAACATCAGGGACAGACTGATATTCTGCAAAAGGTACAGGGATTGGACTGCTGAGGACTGGGGTAAAGTCATTCTCTGATGAATCCCCTTTCCCATTGTTTGGGGCATCCAGAAAAAAGCTTGCCCGGAGAAGACAAGGTGAGCGCTACCATCAGTCCTGTGTCATGCCAACAGTAAAGCATCCTGAGACCATTCATGTGTGGGGTTGCTTCTCAGCCAAGGGAGTGGGCTCACTCACAATTTTGCCTAAGAACACAGCCATGAATAAAGAATGGTACCAACACATCCTCCGAGAGCAACTTCTCCCAACCACCCAGGAACAGTTTGGTGACAAACTGCATGATCCAGCATGATGGAGCACCTTGCCATAATTCAAAAGTGATAACTAAGTGGCCCGGGGAACAAACATGGATATTTTGGGTCCATGGCCAGGAAACTCCCCAGACCTTAATCCCATTGAGAACTTGTGGTCAAGCCTCAAGACGCAGGTGGACAAACAAAACCCCACAAATGCTGACAAACTCCAAGCATTGATTATGCAAGAAAGGGCTGCCATCAGTCAGGATGTGGCCCAGAAGACAGCATGCCAGGGCGAATTGCAGAGGTCTTGAAAAAGAAGGGTCAACACTGCAAATATTGACTCTGCATCAACTTCATGTAATTGTCAATAAAAGCCTTTTGACACTTATGAAATGCTTGTAATTATACTTCAGTATTCCATAGTAACATCTGACAAAAATATCTAAAGACACCGAAGCAGCAAATTTTGTGGAAATGAATATTTGTGTCATTCTCAAAACTTTTGGCCACGACTGTACAGTAGGACCATGACAGTCAGAAATCAGTAAAAACTGCACCAGGAATTACAGCAGGGCCATGATAGTCAGAATACAGTAAAAACTACACCAGGAATTACAGCAGGACCATGACAGTCAGAATACAGTAAAAACTACACCAGGAATTACAGCAGGACCATGATAGTCAGAATACAGTAAAAACTACACCAGGAATTACAGCAGGGCCATGATAGTCAGAATACAGTAAAAACTACACCAGGAATTACAGCAGGACCATGATAGTCAGAATACAGTAGAAGTACAGCAGGACCATGATAGTCAGAATACAGTAAAAACTGCACCAGGAATTACAGCAGGGCCATGATAGTCAGAATACAGTAAAAACTACACCAGGAATTACAGCAGGACCATGATAGTCAGAATACAGTAAAAACTACACCAGGAATTACAGCAGGACCATGATAGTCAGAATACAGTAAAAACTACACCAGGAATTACAGCAGGGCCATGATAGTCAGAATACAGTAAAAACTACACCAGGAATTACAGCAGGACCATGATAGTCAGAATACAGTAGAAGTACAGCAGGACCATGATAGTCAGAATACAGTAAAAACTGCACCAGGAATTACAGCAGGACCATGATAGTCAGAATACAGTAAAAACTGCACCAGGAATTACAGCAGGACCATGATAGTCAGAATACAGTCAAAACTGCACCAGGAATTACAGCAGGACCATGATAGTCAGAATACAGTAAAAACTGCACCAGGAATTACAGCAGGAGGAGGACAGCACATCAATAAACACAACTTTTCTTCAAATTGCAAAAAAAACAACACAATAAAAATAAAAATGTATTTTTAGGCACCGGGTAGTGGTAGATGAACGTCCGTATTCTGGTCAAAATCTGGGCCTACCTGCAATTTGTTGGAAACATCTCCATCTTGGGTCCTCAGTGCATGCTGTTTTACTACTAAACATCTTGTAACAGTGGCGGATGCTCTGTGTAGAAAAGAAGAGCAGAGCTGTCAGCATAGATACCAGATGTGTTATCTGTCCGTAAGGGCAGTTAATGTAGCACCGCTGAATATTCCCGATACACTGAGTGGACAAAACATTAGGAACACCTTTCTAATATTGAGTTGCACCATCGTTTCCACACAGAACAGCCTCAATTCGTCAGGACATGGGACTCTACATGGTGTTGAAAGCGTCTCCACAGGGATTGCTGGGCCCATGTTGACTCCAATGCTTCCCACAGTTGTAACAAGTTGGCTGGATGTCCTTTGGGTGGTGGACCATTCTTGATACACAATGACGGGAAAGAGATCATAGATTTCACCTGGATTCACCTGGTCAGTCTATGTCATGGAAAGATCAGGTGTTCCTAATGTTTTGTCTACTCAGTGTATGCTTCTACATAGTAGAGTATCTTCCATATGGTGTTTATATGCTGTCATATGTCTTTTGGCTGCGATAGACATACAAGTGCCGTTTCACACACACAAAATCGCTACGGCGACAGATCGAGATCGCTAGGGGCAACAGACAGATGGGGCTTCCCTGTAGAATCAAAACTCTTGCTGTTGCCCCACCAACCCCACAGCTTGCAGAACAGACAACACTCTCCATCAACAGGGTCTGGCTCTGTGTGTGTGTGTGTGTGCCACTGCTCCTATCACAGGGGTTAAGGTAAACAGTATCTGTGATGAAGAGACAGACAGCGATCGACAGACAGAGAGGACGCAGTAGGTATAAGCAGAACCATGATAGAGGGGTAAAGAGAACCTACTTCTCCCTACATTTCTCCAGAGCCTCGTCTGCTATCTGTTTCAGGTTGATCAACTTCTCCCCTCTGTACACACCATCTTGAGAGAGAGAGAGAGAGAGAGAGAGAGAGAGAGAGAGAGAAGAGAGAGAGAAGAGAAAGAGAGAGAGAGAAGAAGAGAAAGAGAGAGAAGAAGAAAGGGAGAGAGAGAGAAGAAGAGAAAGAGAGAGAAGAAGAGAAAGAGAAAGAGAGAGAGAGAGTGAGAGTGAGAGAGATAATGTGTTCATCTGAACTGTTGGTGACACAAGCCCATATAGGAGGTAATTGCTTTAACATGTTTTCATTTAACATTTTATTTAACTAGGCAAGTCAGTTAAGAACCAATTCTTATTTACAATGACGGCCTACACCGACCAAACGCGGACGACGCTAGGGACCAACTAGGGACCAGCCACGTCCCACATGCATGGTGTCGTCTTATTGGACGACATCAGCCACGTCCCACATGCATGGTGTCATCTTATTGGACGACATCAGCCACGTCCCACATGCATGGTGTCATCTCATTGGACGACATCAGCCACGTCCCACATGCATGGTGTCATCTTATTGGACGAAATCAGCCACGTCCCACATGCATGGTGTCATCTTATTGGACGACATCAGCCCAGTCCCACATGCATGGTGTCATCTTATTGGTCATCAGCCACGTCCCACATGCATGGTGTCATCTTATTGGACGACATCAGCCACGTCCCACATGCATGGTGTCATCTTATTGGACATCAGCCACGTCCCACATGCATGGTGTCATCTTATTGGACGACATCAGCCCAGTTTCCACATGCATGGTGTCATCTCATTGGACGACATCAGCCACGTCCCACATGCATGGTGTCATCTTATTGGACGACATCAGCCACATCCCACATGCATGGTGTCATCTTATTGGACGACATCAGCCACGTCCCACATGCATGGTGTCATCTTATTGGACGACATCAGCCACGTCCCACATGCATGGTGTCATCTTATTGGACGAAATCAGCCCAGTCCCACATGCATGGTGTCATCTTATTGGACGACATCAGCCCAGTCCCACATGCATGGTGTCATCTTATTGGACGACATCAGCCCAGTCCCACATGCATGGTGTCATCTTATTGGACAACATCAGCCACGTCCCACATGCATGGTGTCATCTTATTGGACAACATCAGCCACGTCCCACATGCATGGTGTCATCTTATTGGACGACATCAGCCACGTCCCACATGCATGGTGTCATCTTATTGGACGACATCAGCCCAGTCCCACATGCATGGTGTCATCTTATTGGACGACATCAGCCCAGTCCCACATGCATGGTGTCATCTTATTGGACGACATCAGCCACGTCCCACATGCATGGTGTCATCTCATTGGACGACATCAGCCCAGTCCCACATGCATGGTGTCATCTTATTGGACATCAGCAACGTCCCACATGCATGGTGTCATCTTATTGGACGACATCAGCCACGTCCCACATGCATGGTGTCATCTCATTGGACGACATCAGCCACGTCCCACATGCATGGTGTCATCTTATTGGACGACATCAGCCCAGTCCCACATGCATGGTGTCATCTCATTGGACGACATCAGCCACGTCCCACATGCATGGTGTCATCTCATTGGACGACATCAGCCACGTCCCACATGCATGGTGTCATCTTATTGGACATCAGCCACGTCCCACATGCATGGTGTCATCTTATTGGACGACATCAGCCCAGTCCCACATGCATGGTGTCATCTCATTGGACGACATCAGCCACGTCCCACATGCATGGTGTCATCTTATTGGACGACATCAGCCACGTCCCACATGCATGATGTCATCTTATTGGACATCAGCCACGTCCCACATGCATGGTGTCATCTTATTGGACGACATCAGCCACGTCCCACATGCATGGTGTCATCTTATTGGACGACATCAGCCCAGTCCCACAAGCATGGTGTCATCTTATTGGACGACATCAGCCCAGTCCCACATGCATGGTGTCATCTTATTGGACGACATTAGCCCAGTCCCACATGCATGGTGTCATCTTATTGGACGACATCAGCCACGTCCCACATGCATGGTGTCATCTCATTGGATGACATCAGCCACGTCCCACATGCATGGTGTCATCTTATTGCCATCAGCCCAGTCCCACATGCATGGTGTCATCTTATTGGACGACATCAGCCCAGTCCCACATGCATGGTGTCATCTTATTGGACGACATCAGCCCAGTCCCACATGCATGGTGTCATCTTATTGGACGACATCAGCCACGTCCCACATGCATGGTGTCATCTTATTGGACATCAGCCACGTCCCACATGCATGGTGTCATCTTATTGGACGACATCAGCCACGTCCCACATGCATGGTGTCATCTTATTGGACGACATCAGCCACATCCCACATGCATGGTGTCATCTTATTGGACGACATTAGCCCAGTCCCACATGCACGGTGTCATCTTATTGGACGACATCAGCCCAGTCCCACATGCATGGTGTCATCTTATTGGACAACATCAGCCACGTCCCACATGCATGGTGTCATCTTATTGGACAACATCAGCCACGTCCCACATGCATGGTGTCATCTTATTGGACATCAGCAGGGCTCTAAAATGCTCCTAGATATTTTGTTGTGTGACCTGACATGTTTTATTTTAGGGAACACCAGTGGGAACCGGAAGAAAACATCTCCCGGATAATTATAGTGGTAATGATGGGCTTCGCTGAGGGAAAAAGCGAGCGCAGACTCATTCAGTGTAAAGAATATGAAACAATACGTTGGTGTTCTGATGACGTCATGACAACGCCAGGGTCCGCCATTTTGTTTAGCCAGTTAGCGAAACAGTCATTTATTTTAGTAGTATTATTATTTGACCCTTTTTCCTCCCCAATTCCATGGTATCTATTTGGTAGTTACAGTCTTGTCTCATCACTGCAACTCCCGTACGGACTCAGGAGAAGCGAAGGTCGAGAGCCGTGCGTCCTCCGAAACACAACCCAACCAAGCCGCACTGAAACAGTGATTTCTAATGAATGGCTTTCCCATAAAACTTTTCAAATTATCTGGCAAATTAAATCTAATTTTATTTGTGTCAAATGCGCTGAATACAACCGGTGTAGTAGACCTTACCATGAAATGCTTACTTACAAGCCCTTAAACAACAAGTCAGTTTAAAAAAAAAAGAAGAGTTAATTAAGAAAATATTTACTAAATCAATTAAAGTAAAAAATAAAATAAAAAGTAACAAAATAACGAGGCTAAATACAGGTGGTACCGGTACCAAGTCAATGTGTGGGGGTACAGGTTAAATATGATATCATGATGATTTGTATCAAATTGAGTGGTGTTTTGTTTTGCAAACTCTACTATTGGCCATGTAGAACAGAAACACTGCCAGACAAAAGCCCGTCTTTTGAGAAGTGCAAATTAAATTAAAGTGCAACTATACCCACCAAAATATATATTTATTTTCTTCCCCAGACCTCAAAAGTGGTTCCTGATGTGGTTTGAGCATAGTTGTGGACTTAGAACATCCAATTAGTTTGTTTTTCTATAAGAAAAGTGTGATTGAGAGTGAAATCTTGAGGGGGAAAAAAACTGGAGTAAATTCGAAACCTGGAAAAACAAGTTGTTTTTGGTGGTGGTGTTATTATGGCAAATAAATGTATTGTCTGGTACGAATTCTGAGTGGCTAGTAGATATTTTTTAATTTAACTGCTACAGTGGCGGGTGAATCAGAAAGTTAGTTTTTAGGTCCTGTTCATAAACCATAATCGCTGCTCACAGGCATTTGTTTACACCTTGTTAAGTCATGTTACCTCATTAGCTAGCTAGCTAACAATCGGGTTACTATACCAGTACACCTTGTTAAGTCACGTTACCTCATTAGCTGGCTGGCTAACAATCGGGTTACTATACCAGTACACCTTGTTAAGTCATGTTACCTCATTAGCTGGCTGGCTAACAATCGGGTTACTTTACACAGGAATCTTGTTAAGGAAAAGTTATCTTCATTAGAAGATCAATGATTAACAATGAATGAATTACTCATCCTTGTACATACTTGTCACTAAAACGTGATGTTTACCTCAGTGTAGAATTGTCCATGTAAAGCATCTCAATAGGTTACTTTTACCCAATGTAGAACCCTTGCATTAAGTGTTACCTCAACGAAAGCTTTTTGTATAAACATTCTTGGTTTTTATAATAAACCAGTCTTTACCTTGTTAAATATTAGTTTCTACCTCAACAGGCTGGCTAGTTTCAAAATCAGCTAGAATTCATATAGACCCAATATGCTATATCTCAAAATCAATTAAAACAAAATACATCTTGTGGTGCTCCTAGATTTTATGCTGTGCTTAACTTTTGAAGGGGAGCACCAGTGGAACAATTTATTTTTTAAATGTAATTTAATTTATTTAGAATGAATGAATGAATGACTCATCTCTACCTGCAGTCACATAGGATACTCACTGGGAATCCATGATCCTCTCACACAGAGACTCAGTGGAGAAGTCCATGCAAACTGAACCCCCCCCCCCCCACACACACAATGTAGAAACCAGGTCATTCAGTGAGGTTGTACATTTCAACAGGGCGAGACGAACATCTAATGGAGTCATTTAACAGAACATTCTTGATTTTGTTAATAAATCAACATTTGTTCAATATAAACAAAAAAAATATAAAAAGTAGATTTAGAGTTAGCCTGGTGCCAGATCTACATGGCACACAGCTTTACCATTTACTGTAAGCCTGCTCCTTTAAAATTAAAATAAAAGCCACTTCTGCATTGGATCTAAATAGTTCAATTAAAAAAAAATACATCTTGACCATAGCGTGCTTAATATGAAATACATTTTAGGACGTGACTGACTCTGGACCCAATCGTTAAAAAAATATACTCAGCAAAATGGCATTGAATACAAAAGCATTTCTAAACTTTATAAAAAATAAAATAAAAAGTGCCTTGTTGTTTCAAACTACATGAGAAATCATTCTAAATCAGAATAGAAGAAGGCTCTAAACACCCCAAAAACAATCAAACATTGGAACAATCTCTTATGTCCCATTCGTGAATCATAAAACATTAGACACAGAACAATGGTCCAGCAGGAAGCCTGGAAACTTTAAAATAGGTCCCCCCCCACACTGCATACTACATTAAAAATAACCTTGGGGACAACAAGACATGAGGTATTGTTCAACTACAAGGCTATAGACACTTGAGACGAAAGGTTACGACCCGAAAAAGTGTCCCGGCTCAGCTTGTTGCTAAAATTACTATACATGTATATATATATATATATGTATGTATTCTTGCTATGATCCTGGCCCAAATAGCATGCTGACATTTGTTCAATCCCTAAACAATAAAAAATGGATAAAAACTAATTGATGTTAGAGTTACAGCCATGATATTACATCCCGGCAGCGTCCCAAAACAAACAGCTTTACCATTTAGTGCACTACTCCTTTAAAATAAAAAGTAAAAGCCACTTCTGCATTGGACTCGGGTAAATAGTTCCATTTAACATTTAAAAATAGGGTGCCATTGTCTTCCTATAGGGTGCCATCTCAATGTGACCAATAGGGTTTTAATATGAAATACATTTTAGGGCACGTGTAGGGACTCTGGTGCCATTATGGGGCACTATGTAGGGAATAGGGTGCATTATGAACTACAAAAGGGTGCATTTCTAAACTTTATAAAAAATACAAATAAAAAGTGCCTTGTTGTTTCAAACTATGTGAGAAATCATGCAATCAGAATAGAAGAATAGGGTGCCATTATGGGGCACCCCAAAAACAATCGGGCACATTGGGAATAATGCCTTATGTCCACTATTCGGGAATAGAATCATAAAACATTATGGGGCAGCTCATAGAACAATGGTCACAGTAGGAATAGGGTGCCACTCACACTTTAAAAATAGGTCTAAATATAGTCCTAGCATTATGGGGCACTATTAAAAATAACCTTTGGGGACAGACCCGACATGCAGGTGTTATCCCAACTGGTGTTCACATGCTACTGAACAGCTGATAACTCTGCAAGGCAAAGGTCAGGCAGAACCCGAAAAAGTGTCCGGCTCAGCTTGCCCCTAAAACACTATACAGTCAGGACACAGAATCCAAAAATGTCAATTACAGTGTGGATCATCTGGCCCTTATTAAGACTGCATTAGTCGTAGTTCTAGTGTGCTATAAAAATAAAAAAACCTACCTGGGTAGATAAGGACTAACGCATGGATGTCTCTGAGAGGCTCCTCACAGCCATGATATCAAACCACCTCCACTAAACTTAGCGGGATCCCAAAAGTCGGAAAACATGTTGACCAACATAGTCAGGTACTTTTTTTCAGAGGGGGTTGCTCGAAGATTATGATCAATTAGCCGAAAATGTAAAGGAGCTATTTACACTCCACTCAGAAACGACATATATTGCCAGAAAGATCCGTACTGGAATTCTTTGTATTTTAGTTATAAGCAGGCTCAACTTGTCTGGCTGTCATAAATTGTCTGTCTTTCACTTAAACAATGGGGAGGAACTGGAAATATCAGTTTTAGGCTACTGGAATGCTTTCCAGTTTGGGTGTTTTCACCTTAAAAACTAAATAACAATGAATCGCCTGTCCAATGGGAGAGCAGGGCTAACTCAACTAGCACAGTTCGCTTGTGTAATGAAATATTTACGATATTATTTTATTTATTTAACATTTAATTTAACTAGGCAAGTCAGTTAAAAAAAAAAATATTATTTACAATGATGGCCTAAACCCGGCCTAACCTGGACGACGCTGGGCAAATTGTGCGCTGCCCTATGGGACTCCCAATCACAGCCGGTTGTAATACAGCCTGGATTCGAACCAGGGACCTGTAGTGACGCAGTTCCCTAGACCGCTGCGCCACTCGGGAGCCCAGATTAAGTTCATGTTCAGTTTAAAGGTGATTAACAGAATGTTTAGCATAGTTCTATATTTCTGTCTTTCTGTAAAGTGTATGATATCCAGTGTTGTTTTTAACACTGATTGATGGTCACTAGACTAGAGACTATGTTCTGGATTGAAACTCACATCTGTTGATAGTGATTGACGCCAGATTGAAGGTACAAGGACTGAGGACGCTGATTGTTATTGTCGTCTGTAAAACGTGTGTGTGTGTGTGCGTGTGCGTGTGCGTGTGTGTGTGTCTTTTTGTTTGAACAGTCGTCTGCTGATTAGGATATATGGGGGGGGACCTTCTCAGAGAAGACCAGTTAGACATTTCCCTCTGTTTCTGTGCTGGGTGGTGTCTCCCTGTTGCAACTTGGAATAAACCCGGGACTGATTTCTGATCGACTTCATCTCTTCACCATTGAGATTGTTATGGGATACAAAAACTTTCCCCCCCGGGGCAATAGGGCAACCCGTAATGTCAATCCCTGCACTGACCACGATGGAGTGGACAGCTCCTATCCTGCTGCAGGCCAGCATGGTGTACACCAGCTCTGGAATCATAGGGAGGTAGATGGCCACCCTGTCTCCCTTCCTCACTCCTGTTAACACACACGCCAGAAGACAAAATGGTGGAGGAGATAGATATACATACATGGTATTTAGCTCTATATGATAATGTTAAGTTAAAGGGTGATGTTGTGCTGGTTTTGACGGGGAAACTGAGTATTTAAAACATTTCTAAAGAAAAGCGGCACCATTTACCATTCACAAGGGCAGTAAATTGGGAAAAGTGGTAAGCTAGCTTATTTCTTTCGTATGCCACACTGAGGTGTACCATCTTACCCATCTGCTTCAGAGTGTTGGAACACCTGCACACCTGTCCAAGCAGCTGACCGTAGGTGATGGCCTCGTGGTGATCAGGTGAGTTCCCTCCCTAGAGAACAGACATTTAAAAACATCAAGCCTTTATCTGAATCAATACAATATAAAAACATTGAGCCTTTTATTATCCGAGTCAACAATTCAGGTCATGTTGTCATTCATCACAGTCAGTTAGAAGACACACCTGAAGAGGACACCTATTCCCTTATTGTGCCATTTTGGACTAACCCCAAGTGCCATTACATTCAAATCCAGACTTTTGTTTTAAACTTTCCAATGACTTCTCCTCAGTCATCAGGTTGCGTCATGTATAAAACACAACTTCTGCAATTGCAATCCAAAAATGTAGCAATGCATCCTGTTGTTTCCTCAGATAGACAGGATGTTCTCCTTTAGCAGCTTGTTCCGTCTATATTCGGTTTGAATGCCTGTCTGATGTTGGTCTTTCTGCTTGTTTAGTTATGTGGCACACTGTTGCACAAGTCTGTCTCAACTCCCAAGCCCCCGACCCAGTTACCATGGCAGTCTGCCTGGGTAAAGCTTGGATCTGACCTCACCTGTTGTACTGTAGACAGCTGACATTAACATCATCAGCTATGTGCACGACAAAGAGACGTGGCTGACTGTGTTACCTAGTACGGCATTAATAACTGTTAAAGATATCCAGATAATACAACGATCAAGAGCAGACCAATGACTGTGAAGCTGGCCAGGAAGACTAGGCCTCAGTCTGACTGAATTGTGAAGAGACAAAAATGACCATCTCAAGCATTCAGCCAACCTTACAGCTAACCGTACAGCTAACCGTACAGCTACAGCTAACCGTACAGCTAACCTTACAGCTAACCGTACAGCTACAGCTAACGCTAGCCTTACAGCTACAGCTAACCTTACAGCTAACGCTAACCTTACAGCTAACGCTAACCGCTAACAACTACAGCTAACGCTAACACTAACCTTAACAGCTAACGCTAACCTTACAGCTAACTAACGCTAGCCTTACAGCTACAGCTAACCTTAGCTAACCGTAACGCTAACCGCGACAGCTAACTCAGCGAAATGACACAATACATTATTTACCAATACATTATTTACCAATAATTTCTATTCGGCACAAAAATAATCCTCCATCAAGTTTGTAGAGTCACAAACTTGATGTAATCATTGCGTGCTATGGGAATATGGGACCAAATACTGAACTTCAAGACTACTTTAATACACATACAAGTGAATTTGTCCCAATACTTTTGGTCCCCTAAAATGGGTGGACTGTGTACAAAACGTGCTGTAATTGCTAAATGATGAAAATAACTTGAAATTAAAGTCTGCACTTTAAAATCCAAAGAGACAAAACAACAAAATTGTCAGTTTTTGTAAAAAAAAAAAAAATAAAATAAAATGTAAAGAACGTTTAAAAAAATTAAATTTAAAATTTAAAAATAAAAATAAATTTTTTAAATCGACCATGTATTTAACTAGGCAAGTCAGTTAAAGAACAAATTCTTATTTACAATGACGGCCTAGCGGGGCTTATTCAGGGGCAGAACGACGGATTTTTTTCCTTGTCAGCTCGGGATTTGATCCAGCAACCTTTAGGTTACTGACCCAATGCTCTAACCACCAGGCTACCTGCCGCCCTGCGCTCCCACCAGGCTGCGCTCGCTAACCACCAGGCTACCTGCCGCCCCTGCGCGCTCTAACCACCAGGCTACCTGCCGCCCCTGCGCTCTAACCAACCACTAGGCTACCTGCCGCCCCTCTAACCACTAGGCTACCTGCCACCTCTAACTCTAACCACCAGGCTACCTGCCGCCCCGCTCTAACCACCAGGCTACCTGCCGCCCCTGCGCTCTAACCACCAGGCTACCTGCTGTTAAAACAGCTTATCTTCTGACTCTGATGTCAGGTGTTAGGTTAATGTATACTGAGACCAACAGTTAACTAACACCCCCCCCCCCACTCTGAGAAACAGAGTTACTTGTCTGAGAAGTTAGATTTTCACACATTGACAAAGTAAATATTTGGTCACGTATGAAATGAAAAGCTCAATCAGCTACATTAGAGCCAGCCACACACACACACACACACACACACACACACACACACACACAAAGCCAGGGTGTTGATGTAGATACTGAATGAATAGTAGTACCGTAGTGTCTAGAGGACTTCCTGTCCCGTACTGGGGCGCTCCAGGGAGACTTGTATGCAACAGACGGTGGCTAATAATGTAGTCTGCATTCTTATTCACTTCAACTTTTTCTGAACAAGTAGAAACAGTCAAAAATGCAACTGTTGTCTTGTCTTACCAGTAGAATGCCACTCGTTCACCAAGGTTCTTGTCCTTCACGTTCCTGTCCAGGACGTTGTAACACATGTTCGTTTTGGCTCCCTCCATGCACTTCACATAGATGTTCCCTTTGGTCACATCAAAGTTATACTGCAGAATCTGACCGGTAGGAGGTTTCTTCCAATAGAAATCACTAGCGACCTCTTTCCAGAATACTGCAAGAAAAAGGACATAGAGATTTTGTTCAGAGCACACAGACGGAGAGACACACACAATCTATCGCAGAGGAGTCTTTAGTTATTCTGCGAGCAACACGCACGGCTAACAGCCTTCTTAGCCTACCTTCCGGCTCCTCAATAGACTTCTTGTAAAGTTCCAGATAACAGTTGAAGTCAGGCACATGAGCATTCTTCTGCAAACCTTCCGGAGGATGGTACATCTTGTCCTCTATGTGTTCAGAGCCAGGGACCACCATCGTTGATAGCTCTATCTACAGTACGTCTGTCTGTTTATCTATCTGACTGGAGAGAGAGAGAGATTAGAGGTGAGGCCAGGCAGTCACTCCACTGATTTGATTTGTCTATCATCCAAGGCTAGAGGAGGGGAGAGACTAGAAATGTGGCCAGGCACAGACAACTACAGAAAGCTTCAGGCATTGGAGCAGTACATTGTGCCTACACTCTGGCCACACCCCTAATGCCAGCTTTGGTGTCCCTTCCACAGCCTGCTTAGTGCCAAGGGAGCCAATCAAAACACTCAACATGGCACTCCCACCTTTTCATTGGCTGAGCGGGCCCTGGTCTGTTGATAACATTATTTTCAGAGATATTCTGTATGAGGGGGATCAGTAGGCTGGTTGACTAGACGAAGATCAGCTACAAACGATAGTGACTTTTCATAGCAGGTTAGGAGAGAATTTTCCTAACTAATCCTAACCTTAACCTAATTCTCCTAACCTGCAACGTTAAACCTGCTAATTCTCCTAACCTGCCACATTAACCTGCAACGTTATTTCTCCTAACCTGCCACGTTAACCTTCTCCTAACCTTCTCCTAACCTGCAACGTTATTTCTCCTAACCTGCAACGTTATTTCTCCTAACTTCCGGTTGTAGGTGTACTTCCTCTATTCAGAACCATGAATGCTAGGCTGAGACAGACAGACAGTACAGCCAGCCAGCAGACATCCAGACATTTAAGACATTCAGAGACAGACAGTACAGCCAGACAGCACAGACAAACAGTACAGACATTCAGAGAGATGGTACAGACAGACAGAACAGCCAGACAGACAGACATTCAGAGAACACAGTAGACAGACAGACAGAACAGCCAGACAGACAGACATTCAGAGAGACAGTACAGACAGACAGTATGTCTGTATTCCTGAAGCAACAACCTCCCCTTAATTAAGCTAAACACTATGCCAGACACAGACAGACAGATGAACAGACAGACAGACAGATGAACAAACAGACAGATGAACAGACAGACAGACAGACAGACAGACAGACAGACAGACAGACAGACAGAGACGAACAGACGAACAGACCGACAGACAGACAGACGAACAGACAGACAGACTATTCTGTATTCCTGAAACAACAACCTCCCCCTTAATTAACACTATGCCACTTTTGTTTTGGAGACGATTTCTCTCTGGGCTTTGAACGGGTCATCTGGCTCACGCTGAGTCATGCATGCAATCACTTTTCATTCGGTGGAAAGTCCTTCCACTGGAGTAACCCGGGACAGATAATCAAATCCCCTCATTGTGAAAATGAACACGCCCCCTGGCCCAGCGTTGTGTCGATTCTGTTTCTGCAAAACGTTTCTTAAAAATCGGAAGCAAACGGAAAGAAACGGGGAGGGACCAACCTGAATTTGTTCCACTAAAAACTCTCGTTTTGCTCTGTTTGCTTCCGTTTGGTTTCTTAAACGGTAAACAGTATCCGTAATGAATAGGTCCCAGGGGTGTTGTCATTACTGCAAACAACGAAAATGTCCGTTTCCATCTGACAGGTTCAGCAAACAGGGAAGAACCTGAATCTGTATTATTTTTATCTTTTTTAACACTTTGTTGGTTACTACATGACTCCATATTGTGTTATTTCATAGTTTTATAATAATAATATAATAATATATCCCATTTAGCAGACGCTTTTGTCCAAAGCGACTTACAAGTCGGCTGGGGCCACTACTTTTGCATATGGGTGGCCCCAGTGGGAAACGAACCCACGACGCTTGGCGTTGCAAGCGCCATGCTCTACCGACTGAGCCACACAGGACACACTGTAGACTTGTGTTTGAATCCCTGAGTTCATGCATTTACTATAGTTTAGAGGGCACAGTATTGAGGCAGGGGATATGAACATGGGTTTATTCTCGCTTCGAGGCAAGCAACACTGAAGCATGCATGAGAGCACCAGCTGTTCCGGACGACTGTGTGATCACGCTCTCTGTAGCCGATGTGAGCGAGACCTTTAAACAGGTCAACATTCAAGTGTCTTCGCTGACATTTTTAACCTCTCCCTGACTGAGTCTTTAATACCTACATGTTTCAAGCAGTCCACCATTGTCCCTGTGCCCAAGGAAGTGAAGGTAACCTGCCTAAATGATTACCGATAGCACTCAAGTCTGTCGCCATGAAGTGCTTTGAAAGGCTGGTCATGGCTCACATCAACGCCATTATCCCAGAAACCCTAGACCCACTCCAATTCGCTTACCACTCCAACAGATCCACAGATGATGCAATCTCAATTGCACTCCACACTGCCCTTTCCCACCTGGACAAATGGAACACCTATGTGAGAATGCTATTCATTGACTACAGCTCAGCGTTCAACACCATAGTGCCCTCAGAGCTCATCACTAAGCTAAGGACCCTGGGACTAAACACCTCCCTCTGCAAGTGAAAGCATGACCATCCGTAGAAAAATGCTTATTGAAATTATCAATTATTGTGGATTTATCTGTGGTGACAGTGTTTCCTAGACTCAGTGCAGTGGGTAGCTGGGAGGAGGTGCTCTTGTTCTCCATGGACTTTACAGTGTTCCAGAACGTTTTGGAATTAGTGCTACAGGAAACAAATTTCTGTTTGAAAAAGCTAGTCTTTGCTTTCCTAACTGACTGTGTATATTGGTTCCTGACTTCCCTGAAAAGTTGCACATCGCGGGGGCTATTTGATGATAATGCAGAATGCCACAGGATGTTTTTGTGCTGGTCAAGGGCAGTCAAGTCTGACCGTGGACCCATTATGCATGCAGGCAATGAGGCAGTGATCGCTGAGATCCCGGTTGAAAACAGCAGAGATGTATTTAGAGGGCAAGTTGATCAGGATGATATCTAAGAGGGTGCCCATGGTTAAGGATTTACGGTTGTACCTGGTAGGTTCCTTGATACTTTGTGTGAGATTGAATGCATCTAGCTTAGATTGTAGGACGGCCGGAGTGTTAAGCATGTCCCAGTTTAGGTCACCTAACAGTATGAACTCTGAAGATAGATGGGGGCGATCAATTCACATGTGGTGTCCAGGGCACAGATGGGAGCTGAGGGGGTTTATGGCAAGCTCGAATTGTTTGTATACTAGGCGGTGTCAGAGGAAGGCCCAAAAAATGTTCAACGTTTCCAAGAGGCTTCTTGCCCCAAGCCATAAGACTGTTCTCTCGGCAGGTGGTACTGGGCTCCAAGACTAGGGCCAAGAGGCTTCTAGCCCCAAGCCATAAGACTGCAGAACAATTAATCAATGGCCACCTGGACTATTTGCATTGACATTGTTTTTACGCTGCTGCTTCTACTTTTTTATCTATGTATAGTCACTTTATCCCTAATTACATGTACAAATTACCTTGACGAACCTGTACCCCGCATTGACTCAGTACTGGTACCCGCTGTATATAGCCTCCACATTGACTCTGTACTGGTACCCCTGTATATACCCTCCCACATTGACTCTGTACCGGTACCCCCTGTATATAGCCTCCACACTGACTCTGTACCGGTACCACCTGTATATAGCCTCCACATTGACTCAGTACTGGTACCCGCTGTATATAGCCTCCACATTGACTCTGTACCGTAACACCCTGTATATAGCCTCCACATTGACTATGTACCCTAATACCCAGTATATCGCCTCCAAATTCACTCTGTACCGTAACACCCTGTATATAGCCTCCACATTGACTCTGTACCGTAACACCCTGTATATAGCCTCCACATTGACTCTGTACTGGTACCCCCTGTATATAGCCTCCCACATTGACTCTGTAACGGTTGTATATAGCCTCCACACTGACTCTGTAACGGTACCCCTGTATATAGCCTCCACATTGACTCAGTACTGGTACCCGCTGTATATAGCCTCCACATTGACTCTGTACCGTAACACCCTGTATATAGCCTCCACATTGACTCTATACCGTAACACCCTGTATATAACCTCCACATTGACTCTGTACCGTAACACCCTGTATATAGCCACCACATTGACTCTGTACCGTAACACCCTGTATATAGCCTCCACATTGACTCTGTACCGTAACACCCTGTATATAGCCTCCACATTGACTCTGTACCGTAACACCCTGTATATAGCCTCCACATTGACTCTATACCGTAACACCCTGTATATAACCTCCACATTGACTCTGTACCGTAACACCCCGTATATAGCCTCCACATTGACTCTGTACCGTAACACCCCGTATATAGCCTCCACATTGACTCTGTACCGTAACACCCTGTATATAGTCTCCACATTGACTCTGTAACGTAACACCCTGTATATAGCCTCCACATTGACTCTGTAACGTAACACCCTGTATATAGCCTCCACATTGACTCTGTACCGTAACACCCTGTATATTGCCTCCACATTGAATCTGTACAGTAACACCCTGTATATAGCCTCCACATTGACTCTGTACCGGTACCCCCTGTATATAGCCTCCACATTGACTCTGTACCGGTATCCCCTGTATATAGCCTCCACATTGACTCTGTACCGGTACCCCCTGTATATAGCCTCCACATTGACTCTGTACCGTAATACCCTGTATATAGCCTCCACATTGACTCTGTACCGGTATCCCCTGTATATAGCCTCCACATTGACTCTGTACCGGTACCCCCTGTATGCTCTACCGACTGAGCCACATGTCTTCACTATTATTCTACAATGTAGAAAATATTAACAATAAAGAAAAACCCTGGAATGAGTAGGTGTATCCAAACTTTTGACTGGTTCTGCATATTCACAATTTTTCTATGTCAATATTTTGATAAATCAATTACATTTTCGATATCAATCATTATATATATATATATATTTTTTTTATATATAAAACATATGTATCGATATTAAAAACTATAATTTGGGAGGAGAGAGCATTGAGACACAGTCTTCACATTTTGTTGCCTTAAAATTAAATGCCAAAAATTATTCAATTGGATTTTTTTCCTACCGATGTACACAGAATACCCAATACCAAGAATAATGTCTTCTGAAAACCCCACCCAACGATAGAGTATTTTTCAGCTGAACTATTACACTTATGCCAAATACACACCAGAATTTCCAAGAGGTGTTAAGTCTTCCTGAATGGTCTCGTCGTCTCATTCCTGACTTAAATCTGCTTGAAAATCAGCGACAAGCATCAGTGACAAGCAATTTACTGAGCTTGAGTAATTTTGACAAAAAAAATTATATGTTGCCCTAAGAATCGTGCAAGGTTAGTAGAAACTTATTAAAATGATTCACATCTGTAATGACTGCCAAAAGATGCTTCCATTAGGTATTAACTCTGAGGGGTGAAGACATACGCAATAAATACATTTATATTTCTTGTTTCTTTTTATTAATTTGGAAAACTGTCAAATTTTTCTTTCACTTTGAAGAAAGAGGAGTAAATTGTGTAGATCTATAAAAACAAAAACTAATACATTTAATCCATTTTAAGATGTATTTTTAAGGCAGCAAAATTTGAAGACAAGGGGTGTGTAGACTTGCAATAGAAACTGAAAATTATCTTGCCCCCATGAAAGTCATTATCATTCAAAAAATGTATCTAAAAAAAAATGCAGTTGGATATAAAAAATAAAAAAAAATTAATATTGATAAATCCATTGTTTATATCAAAATTCTAATTATTGACGTAAAAACGTTAAATTATTGATATAAAAAATAAAATTGGTATTAAAAAAAAGTAAAAAAAATACAATTATTGATATAAAAATTTTATGAAGATATTAGGTGGTGGGTATAAGATATTTGCTTTAGTTCTCGAGATGATCAATCTCTGTCGATGGAGAAGCTAGTTTTCACATATTGCATATATGTATTTCTTCTGAATACATTTCCTTTTGTTGGCAATGTTCAATTCAGATGGACAGGCAAACACCGCCAGGTACTAAACTGTAAACCAAATCAAGCGTGTACTATCCATGGTACCGTCTCTGCTGACGACGTCTGCCAATGACGTTATCCGTACTGAAGGTAGTAGACAGCTGGTGACATTTCGAGAGAGATCTCCATCTGACAAAATGCTATCGGGTAAAGTAAATCTCGTATGCCCAAATACTTCTCTGCAGATGGCACCGCAACATCTATTTTCTCTGATTTACGTTCCATTTCTGCGTAACTGTTGAAAACCATTGCTAAGAAGACAACCTTACTGAAGCATACATCACTCGTTTCCCTCTGTGCTGGCACATATCTACTACTCACAGGGATCCTCTCAGGAACTCTCACCCTTGACCCATCCTCCTTTACTTTCTTCACTGCCTTAGCAAACGACACCTTCTGCACTACTCTGACTCTAGCCACCTCAACCTGCCTCTTGCACCAGACACTTCCAACCCCCAGCAACATGGGCACTTCTGCAGTTGACACACACAACTGTATCCACAGAAACTACACAATCCTCTATCCCATGTCCTCCTGCACTCTTCCCACATCTTGGAATCTCCCTCCAACAAACTGCTGCATCAGAACCATAAACGTGGCACCTGAAACACCGCAGTGGATTTGGCACAAAAGCTCAAACAGGATACCTGCTATATCCCAACATGACCTTGTTGGTAACGACTGACAGTGACTCCTCTGTTTCACCACCGGGTTTGCCTCGCACCAAACGGTGGGCATCGCAAAAACACAAGGAGTCTTCAACTTCAATTGCTCCACCTGCACACTCTCCCAGAAATCACTCCTTTCAAATTGTGCCCTATTCCTAACCGCAAACCAAGAAAGTTGCGTGACAAGGAGAGCCTGCTCCCGCTGGTCAGAAGAAACACAAACAAATATCACAAGTCCACTACAGGTTACCTAGGTTACCTTCACTGACTCAACTGCAGCCAAACCACACATGGATCTGCCAAAAGGCAAAGGTCCACTTTCTCCAAAAACATGAGTCCTACTGGACCAGATTCTTCTTTATCATGTCCGCTGATGCCAGGCCTGAGTTCTGAGCTCTTCACCACCCCTTCCACCTCACTTAACTCACCCACTTCCATTTCACCTCCAGAACTCGGTCTGGCGCATAGATCACTCTGTCTGCACTTGACACCAATCTTCGTGGACATCCCAACTCTATTTTTTATCTCCGTATTCGTCCAATCCAACCTCTGCTTTCCTCATTCTCTTCTTCCCCTTCTTCCCCCCTCAGATCTGTCTTTTTCCCAACGTTTCTCTTCTCCCAACTTTGCTTCCGGCCCTCATAAACAGTTTCTCCTTCCTTTGCGATTGTTCAACTTCGAAGTTCATCAGTGGCGTGTATTCATGGATGCCAAGTGAAGCCAGGCCTCCCCAACTTTTTTAAATTGATCTTTCGTCTCTGCGTTTCATAACGTTCCTTCAATTCACAGGAGGCCGAACGCATCTCACCAGAGAAAGCATCCGAGCCAAACGGTGCCCCTCTGTCTCTGTAGGCCAGCTATCTGATGCTGTCTGGTCCAAAAGAGTATGACATTGTTGCATCTCGTTGCGTTGTTGTCCTCGTGTGGCTAACTTGCTTGCTAATATTGGCCCTTACCTATATTAGCCATGGATGGAGATAGGGATTTGGACTTGAGGTTTTACTTAACTTTCCATACTTGCCAATGATTATAACGGCAATTCTGATCCAACCATTAATTCATACATTGTTCCCCTGGTTTGAGAGGATGGAAGTTCAATATGTAGAAGGCTAAAATAGCTAGCGAACAAGAATTTTAGCCAGGTAGCCTACGACAACATAGTGTGTACTTTATGACAGAGTGATAGACCGTTGTGTCCACATGAAAGAGAGGAGGGCATTGGTGTTTCTCTACAAGTAGGGCGAGTCAGTAGGGCGAGGACAGCCACATCATATTTAGCTTACGTTGATTGAACTAAAGTTTTTTTGTGGGGGTATCTTTAAGTTGTCACTGTATTAGACTAAACAGAGGTGATTTGATGAAGTTGAAATGGTGCTGGAATGGCAGCTCCTGTTTTCTTTGTGACTTGCTGTCACGCTCTGTGGTTCCAAATCGTTCAGTCATTTAGTGGTCCGAAAATATTGTAAACGTTAACTTGCTTGACCCTGCTGTCGATCATGTAACTGTTTGTTACATCCAATATGCTTTGTGGACTTGTTCTCCGGTTCTGTGATGAAACAAAAGTGTGGTTGAATTTATTCTGCCAGTGTCTTCTTATTGTCTCGGTCTTTAGGCTTCTATATCACGGTGTCAAGGCATATGAACTAACAGGTTATAGAGCAAACAAGGCAATTATCACAACACGTAGGTTGTAATATGGCTGTTTCCCCTGACTTGACTTCCCCAGTGATTTTACCCGCCGCTACTGAAGATCATACAGTTTCTGGATGACTCCGCCTTGCTGGCTCCAACTTGTAGTCCTCATCTCACGTTGCCGATCCAGCTCCGCCTTGCTGGCTCCAACTTGTAGTCCTCATCTCACTTTGTCGATCCAGCTCCACCTTGCTGGCCCCGACTTGTAGTCCTCATCTCACTTTGCCGATCCAGCTCCACCTTGCTGGCTCCAACTTGTAGTCCTCATCTCACTTTGCCGATCCAGCTCCACCTTGCTGGCTCCAACTTGTAGTCCTCATCTCACTTTGCCGATCCAGCTCCACCTTGCTGGCTCCAACTTGTAGTCCTCATCTCACGTTGCCGATCCAGCTCCACCTTGCTGGCTCCAACTTGTAGTCCTCATCTCACTTTGCCGATCCAGCTCCACCTTGCTGGCTCCAACTTGTAGTCCTCATCTCACGTTGCCGATCCAGCTCCACCTTGCTGGCTCCAACTTGTAGTCCTCATCTCACTTTGCCGATCCAGCTCCACCTTGCTGGCTCCAACTTGTAGTCCTCATCTCACTTTGCCGATCCAGCTCCACCTTGCTGGCTCCAACTTGTAGTCCTCCGTTTCTCGCTTTTGTTATCCATGACCACCATAGTATAGGTTTATCATTCTCTATACCTTATAGTCCAATACATTATCCATGACCACCATAGTATTGGGCAACTGCTATTGGAGAACTCATCTGGTTTAGAAACTCATCTGGTTTAGAAATCAAACTCTGGTTATCTTATTCCAGAGCACATTGTATAACTGTTTTTAGAGAAGATCGTACTGCAAGGTATGCTATATGTAATCGCTAATATGCGTATGCAGCTGTCGTTTTTACACCTCCATTCTAGCATACATGTCACACCCCACACTTTCTAGCCTCTTTTAGAATCATTTTTAATTATTTAATTTTTATATAAAAAAATTCAGATCAACTATTTACATTGTTACATAATACAAAACAGAACGCAGGTATTAACGAGAACACAAACACACCCCCCCCAAAAAAAACATCTATGAAAGTAATAAAAGAAGATAAACAGTCTTAGTATATTCACTCTGAAAATAAATCTTATTGTAATGATGTTATTCTTGTTATTCATTAATGTTATAATAAGTTAGTGCAATTCAAATCAGAAAACGGTGTAATTTTGGTATAGAATTTTGGAATTCTGGTATAGAATTTTGGAATTTTGGTATAGAATTTTGGAATTTTTGTTTGTTTTTATAAAGTATTTGGCAACAAGAAATAAAATAAAAATCACAATAATTTCAATGGTCTTGTTATCATTGCAATAGTAACATGTTATATCCTTCATGTCAAATACATGGGTAGTGTTCATATTGGTAAATAGGTATGCAAGGTTTTCCCAAAATTCTGACACACATTTACATTCAAACAACAAGTGAGAGATTCTCACCTACTTTTTTTTTTTTTTTCAGAGAAAGCGCAGATATCATGAACATCCACAAATTTGGATAACATAGAATTACATGGATGTATCTTATGTAAACATTTTAAAGTGCACTTCCTTAACTTTGTTTGGTATACAATATTTGTAAGGCCTCAACCATACATTTTTCCAGACAATGTCAGGAATGAGCATGTTCCAGAAAAATGTTCCTCTCGGTGTAAATTGGTTTTGTGAATGAAGAATTTGTGCTATACATTTATTACAACAAGATTTCTCAAGTAAGCCCACGCCTTCCAATCTGAGTTCTGGATGAGCGTGACATACTTTCACACTCGTCTCTAACATGTAGGCTCAGCTTTCCCAAACAGTCCCATTATCAGTCAGAATGTTGAACAAACTTAACTTCAATTTACTTGACCTGTTGTCCTGATGATTTTATCCATATGTCGGAGGTAATCTGATACAAAATATCCACAGGGAAATGCTATCAACCCGACCTTCAGTATGCTGGTTTTTATTTCAGTTTTTTTTATTTTCAATACTGATGCAATTCGCATGTGACAAACACTTGCACAATATGGCTGAGACTAATCTAACCACAGACCGAAAGGCAAACAATTCCTGCTGATTGCGAGGAAACGTGCTTTGGTTACATTCGGCTATTGTTGACATATTGTGCATCACATCAAGAGATTGAAAATACAATCAACAGAACCTACGTGCGAGCGCAAAAAGGTAGGCAAACAACACTAATGTGGATACCTTATCTCCACCTCCCGTCATCAGAAGGACCTACAGCATGTACACCCTGTACATATCATTGTATTCCACATTCTGGCTTGTAGAGACAATTGCGTCTTTTTCTAGGGCGACTTCGGGTCAGAATGAAAATCCATGGAACGAAACGGGGAGGGGCCTAACTTCATTTGTCCAATAGAAACTCTTGTTTTAACGTTCCACCACTGTCAATGTCACCATTTTTAAAAAAAGACGCTCATATTGCTGAACAATGGTGTATACAGAAAGATACACATGTCCATGCAAATACTGACCGTTACATCAGCCTAATAATCTTATGTGATCGTTCACATAAATGGAGATACATTTGGACAGAGAAAAACAAAATTGTAATAAGCGTCACATTTCTGATCATGTTTGATCTGTGGTCGATTAGTTTCACTTCAGAAGGAAACACGTTGCGTAAACCAGACCCTCTCAATCGAGAGGACCGTAAATCGATGTCAGCCCTTTGCTGTCGTCCAATAAGTGTTGTATCAACGGGACAAAACTACGCTGTCAAGATGTTTTTAACTTCTGCAATTCGATCTGTTGTATCGCAAACGGTATGGTTATAACAATGTACTCATGTTATACTAACATTATCAGTCTTATGATCAATCATTACGTTTTATGAGAATTGAATGAAATATGTTGCATGACACTTGACAAGGGCAAGCGGCCTAGCTAGCGGCATGGCTAGCTAACGAGTAGCTAGTTACACCAACCAATGTTACACTTTCATTTCGAGTCATGATTTAGTCAAATATTAATATGAACAATAATGTTGATTGAACGATTGTGAAAATATATCTTGTCCTTGTCAGTTCGCTAGCTAAAGCTTCCTGACTGGCTAACTGAGTTAGCTAGCGTAAAAGAGCCTTGCATAGTTTGCTGGCTTACTAGTAAACAAACATACACTGTTCCTTGGCTAGTTTGCTTCACGGCTACCTTACAACTTCTTAATCGTTTTGAATCACAATGGTCATAATTATAACTGGTGCCTCATACTGCCAAATTGTCCTGTTGGTATTGAAGTCTTTATTAAATTCGTTTTGGGTTGGTATCGCATAGAATCAAACCTTATTCACACATTAACATCTTCTTCTGTCACTGTTCCGTCTTCTCAGTCCAGGCAGGTCAGGAGTCTGCACCAGTCCGCTGCCAGAGCTGGAGCTGGGGGCATCTTTGTGGTGAGTGCAGCTGTGTAGGATCTGTAACCTCGCTGATTTCTTACTGTACCATGGGCGGCAGGGTAGCCTAGTGGTTAGAGCGTTGGACTAGTAACCGCAAGTTCAAATCCTCGAGCTGACAAGGTACAAATCTGTCCTTCTGCCCCTGAACAGGCAGTTAACCCACTGTTCCTAGGCCGTCATTGAAAATAAGAAAAAACATAACATATGCCCAGGCTTCTTACCTTCCAAGACGAGATTTGGAAGTATGGCCACACAAGGCTAGTCTGGGTACCAGTCTCTTTAGTTAACATTCCACTCCTTGCCATTCATCATTTGCCAAAGAGACTGGCGTTTCGGCAATCTTAACGTTCAATAATGCAGACGTATTTACGGCACAGTTGTTGATTGCTAGTTGGAAACAACATGAATATTTTCCATGACAACATTATGGAATATGGGGTGTGTGCAAATTTGATTATTTTTAAAGAATAACAACAAACAATAATGCTATGATCTGCTGCGATAATACAAGATCATGTTGTTCAATGTGGCTAGAGAGGACTCCGTAACGAGTCTCCGTATCATGATAGCTATAGCTATACAAGATGCAATTGAGCTCTGTTTACTTCGGTTGCATCCCATAAATGGAGGAAAAGAGACGGGAAGTGGTACCCAGCGTCATTCCTCGCATGGCCTTCAGAAAGTATTCACACCCTTTTTCAGCATTTTGTTATATTACACCTTGAATTTAAAACTGATTTAGATTTGTTTTGGTCACTGGCCCACGACACACTATCACATCATGTCAAAGTGGAATTGTTAATTAGATATTAGTTTAAAAAAATGTTTTTTATGCAAATGAATTATATGAAAAACTGAAATGTCTTGAGTCAAGTATTCAACCCTTTTGTTATGGCAATAGGTCACATAATAAGTTGCATGAACTCACTCTGTGCATTGCAATAATGGTGTTTAACAAGATTTTTGAATGACTACCTCATCTCTGTACCCCACACACACAATTATCTGTAAGGTCCCTCAGTCAAGCAGTGAATTTAAAACACAGATACAACCACAAAGACCAGGGAGGTTTTCCAATGCCTCACAAAGAACAACAACTATTGGTAAAATAAAAAGAGGACACAAAATATCCATTTGGGCATGGTGTAGTTATTCATTACACTTTGGATGGTGTATCAATACACCCAGTCACTACAAAGACACAGGCGTCCTTCCTAACTCAGTTGCCGTAGAGGAAGAAAACCACCTGTCCTGAATACATGTATTTTGTGTCCTCTTTTTATCCTTCCTAACTCAGTTGCCGTAGAGGAAGGAAACCACTTGTCCTGAATACATGTATTTTGTGTCCTCTTTTTATTTTACCAATAGTTGTTGTTCTTTGTGAGGCATTGGAAAACCTCCCTGGTCTTTGTGGTTGTATCTGTGTGGGTCAAATCCAATACAACACATTAGAGTACCACTCTGCATATTTTCAAGCATAGTGGTGGCTGTATCATGTTATGGGCATGCTTGTAATCGGTAAGGACTGGGATGGTTTTCAGGATCATTTGTTTTTCCTTCATGGAGCTAAGCACAGGCAAAATCCTAGAGGAAAACCTGGTTCAGTCTGCTTTCCACCAGACACTGGGAGATAAATTCACCTTTCTGCAGGGCAATAACCAAAAACACAAGGCCAAATCTACACTGCAGTTGCTGACCAAGAAGACACAGAATATTCCTGAGTGGCCTAGTTACAGTTTTGACCTAAAGTAGGGATGACCAGGGATGTTCTCTGTTTAGTGAGTCCTCCAGATCAGAGGCAGTAGGGATGACCAGGGATGTTCTCTGTTTAGTGAGTCCTCCAGATCAGAGGCAGTAGGGATGACCAGGGATGTTCTCTTGATAAGTGTGTGAATTGGACTATTTTCCTGTCCTGCTAAGCATTCAAAATGTAATGTACTTTTTGGTGTCAAGGAAAATGTATGGAGTAAAAAGTACATTATTTTCTTAAGGAATGAAGTGAAGTAGAAGTAGTCAAATATAAATAGTAATGTACAGATTACCCCCCCAAAAAACTTCTTAAGGAGAAATACTTCAAAGTACTACTTAAGTACTTTATACCACTGGCTAACAAAAGACTATGATGTGACTAACACTAAGAACCTTAAGTCAATATGAACATATCTCCAACAACAAGGCCATGGCTTGTTTCATACATGTTCAAGTACACTGTTGTCAAGGTCTGGCCTCCTCAACTATATGAACCAGCCTTTCATACGCATTGCATCATGCAACTACTGTAGGCTGTTATAAAATATAAAGATATATCTGAATATATTGCGATACTCTACTGTATATACAAATATATATATTGCGATACTCTACTGAATATACAAATATATATTTGCGATACTCTACTGTATACACACATGTATATATTGTGATACTCTACTGAATATACAAATATATATTGCGATACTCTACTGTATATACACAAATATATATATTGCGATACTGTATAAAGACATATATTGCGATACTGTATATACACATTATATATATATATATATATGTGATACTCTACTGTATATACAAAAATATATATTTATATATATATATATATTGTGGTACTCTACTGTATATAGAAAAAAAACTTTCCCTGTCACTAGATGTCATGTGTTAGTGGTTACTGTTGAAACAACATCACATGGTTGTTGCTTCTACTCAGGTGATGGAAACATGGCATGGTAACAGTCCCTTGGCATAGAGACATGTTGGCATGGTAACAGTCCCTTGGCATAGAGACATGTTGACGTGGTAACAGTCCCTTGGCATAGAGACATGTTGACATGGTAACAGTCCCTTGGCATAGAGACATGTTGGCGTGGTAACAGTCCCTTGGCATAGAGACATGTTATATTGTCTTTTAGAGAAGAGATTCAACAAAGCCCTACCTACGTGAGCCAAAACCATAGTTTGTGCATGTTTACGATGACCATTTTAACCAGATAACACCAGGATAGGACTGTTCACAAGGGGGCAGTGGTACATTTCCTGTTGTGCCAATATGGCTGCGCTTACACAAGGTGTGTAATTCAGAGATTTCCCCCCCACTAATTGGTGTTTTTGACCAATCACATCAGTATTTTTTTTACAAAATTGTTTTCAGAGCTGATCTAATTGGTCCAAAAAAATATCAGAATTGGCCTGTGAACTCGGCTTATGTTGTTGGATACAACACTCATATTGGTGTAGATAAAATAAAAAGGCTATATCTCAATCACCTTGGGCTTTCCTCTCCCCATAGTGATCTATGGGGGGGGGAGATTGTCCTTTTCCTGATGAGTTGGTAGCTTTACTAATTGAACATTTTGAACTAATTCAATATGTTTTTAGTTTGGTAGATACTGGTTAAAAACTGACTTATGAAGGAAGTTTTTTATAGGCAAGTCAGATTAATAATTAATGAATGATTTAATCTGCTTGTTTTCTTTCCACTGCAGCACAGAGACACACCTGACAACAACCCAGATACTCCATTTGAGTTCACTGTGGACAACCTGAAGGTGAGTGGATGTCAAGAGCATTGTTATTTAAAGAAATGACTGCAAATCAAGACTAAAACAACAACTATTAAAACACCGGTTTATTACAATGTAAATCGCATCAATTTCACATCTTTTAACTTTGACATTTTTTTTTTTTATGAAAAGGAAGCTTTTATAAAACAATCACATTTTCTCTTCTTATCAACAAACCACATCCATATAGAGTCACTAATGAAAGCCGTTTGTTGTTTTTAGAGGATTGATGCTATCATTAGTATGTACCCAGAGGGCCACAAGCAGGCCGCCACCATCCCCGTGTTGGACCTGGCTCAGAGACAGCATGGATGGCTCCCCATCTCAGCCATGAACAAGGTAAATCAATCAATCAATATCCCCATCTCAGCCATGAACAATATCCCGACTGGGGCATCTGTTTGCTTCAGAATAGAGTATGTTAATCTGGTTTGCTTTTTTGGAGACATATTTTTAAAATAGGCATAATCAGAATGAATGAGTGATGTGCTGATGTAGATTTGTTGAACCACAGAATTACGTAGAATCTCTATTTGCAGACCAGGGGCGTGATCAGTAGGGACGAGCCATTTAGAAACCGACTCCATCATCCATTACTGGACTGATTATACTTAAGTCAATGCTACACCTTTTTGTGTTAATGAGCCTCCATTTTTTTTTTTTTTTTTTTTTTTTTTTTTTAAACATACATTTTCCTCTCTTCTCCCAGGTGGCCGAGGTGCTTGAGGTCCCTCCGATGAGGATCTATGAGGTAGCGACGTTCTACACCATGTTCCTGAGGCAGCCGGTGGGCAAGTACCACATCCAGATCTGCACTACAACTCCCTGCATGCTTTGCGACTCCGACAGCATCCTGGAGGCCCTCCAGAACAAACTGGGTAAGAGATCGACAGGTGGACCCAGACATGAAAGGGGATCAAAGTGAAGATGGATAAACAAATGTTGATTTTATTATTGTTTATAGGACAGATGAACATGTCTGTGTGGCCATTTGTTGTTGTTTTTTTTAACTCACATGGAGGATAGGGTAGGAGGATGGGTTATTGGCCATTTGGTTTGTGATAGGCCAGTAGGAGGATGGGTTAGGATAGGCCAGTAGGAGGATGGGTTATTGGCCATTTGGTTTGTGATAGGCCAGTAGGAGGATGGGTTAATGGCCATTTGGTTTGTGATAGGCCAGTAGGAGGATGGGTTATTGGCCATTTGGTTTGTGATAGGCCAGTAGGAGGATGGGTTATTGGCCATTTGGTTTGTGATAGGCCAGTAGGAGGATGGGTTATTGGCCATTTGGTTTGTTTGTGATAGGCCATTTGGTTTGTGAGGAGTAGATGGGTTATTGGCCATTTGGTTTGTGATAGGCCAGTAGGAGGATGGATTTGGTTTGTTAGGCCAGTAGGAGGATGGGTTAATGGCATTTGGTTTGTGATAGGCCAGTAGGAGGATGGGTTATTGGCCATTTGGTTTGTGATAGGCCAGTAGGAGGATGGATTATTGGCCATTTGGTTTGTGATAGGCCAGTAGGAGGATGGGTTATTGGCCATTTGGTTTGTGATAGGCCAGTAGGAGGATGGGTTAATGGCCATTTGGTTTGTGATAGGCCAGTAGGAGGATGGGTTATTGGCCATTTGGTTTGTGATAGGCCAGTAGGAGGAGTAGGATGGGTTATTGGCCATTTGGTTTGTGACCTCACATGGAGGGGTTATCCTGGCCGAAAGGATAATTTCTTTCTCCATAAGCTTAAACTTGATGAAAACTTGTCATTTAGATGTTTCTATAGGCTATTGACATAGTCAGTCACCTCGCTACGTTACATTTTTAAGCTATCCAAAACAACTTTGAGATGCAACTCCATCACATTCATTGTTTGATTGGGATATATCCATGCATAAAAAACGATGAAAGTAGCCTGTAGACCAAAGTCCTATTCATAGAATAGAGCGAGAAGGGAATATAGGATATGTTGTTTTTAACTACAAGTAGACACAAGATGCACTACATGACCAAAAGTATGTGGACACCTGATTCTAAAATTCAAGGGTATTAATATGGAGTTGGTCTCCCACTTTTGCTGCTATTAACAGCCTCCACTCTTTTGGGAAGGTTTTCCACTATATGTTGGAACATTGCTGTGGGGACATGCTTCTATTCAGCCACAAGAGCATTAGTGAGGTCAGGCACTGATGTTGGGCGATTAGACCTGGCTCACGGTTGTCGTTCTAATTCATCGCAAAGCTGTTTGATGGGGTTGAGGTCAGGGCTCTGTGCAGGCCAGTCAAGTTCTTCCACACCGATCTCAACAAACCATTTCTGTATGGGCCTCACTTTGTGCACAGGGGGCCATTGTCATGCTGAAACAGGAAAGGTCCTTCCCCAAAACTGTTGCCAGAAAGTTGGAAGCACAGAATCATCTAGAATGTCATTGTGTGCTGTAGTGTTAGGATTTCCCTTCGCTGGATCTAAGGAGCGCGAACCATGAAAAACAGCCCCAGACCATTATTCCTCCTCCACCAAACTTTACAGTTGGCACTATGCATCCGGGCAGGTAGCGTTCTCCTGGCACTCGCCAAACCCAGATTCCTCCGTCGGACTGCCAGATGGTGAAGCGTGATTCAAACACTCCAGAACGTGTTTCTACTGCTCCAGAGTCCAATGGCGGCGAGATTTACACCTCTCCAGCCGACACTTGACATTGCGCATTGGTGATCTTAGCCTTGTGTCTGGCTGCTCGGCCATGGAAACCCATTTCATGAAGCTCCCGACTAACAGTTCTTGTGCTGACGTTGCTTCCAGAGGCAGTTTGGAACTTGGGTAGTGAGTGTTGCAACCGGGGACAGACGGTTTTCATGCGCTTCAACGGTCCCGTTCTGTGAGTTTGTGGGGTCTACCTCTTCCTGACTGAGCCGTTGTTGCTCCTAAACGTTTCCACTTCACAATAACAGCCTTTACAGTTGACCGGGGGAAGCTCTAGCAAGGCAGAAATTTAACAAACTGACTTTGTTGGAAAGGTGGCATCCTCTGACGGTGCCACGTTGAAAGTCACCGAGTTCTTCAGTAAGGCCATTCTACTGCCAATGTTTGTCTATGGAGATTGCATGGTGGTGTGCTCGATTTGTATACACCTGTCAGCAACGGGTGTGGCTGAAATAGCCGAATCCACTCATTTGAAGGGGTGCCCACATACTTTTGTATATATAGTGTAGTTAGTGTGTCCGAAATAAGATAATGAAGAATGGGTGTAGGCTATAGTCTATAGCTGTGAGACTGTTCTTCACTGCTCGACACCAGTCCAGTTCAAATAGGGTAAACCATCATCTGTCACATTACATTAGTCACATTAGTCAAAACTGTTCGCTGCTCTGGCCCCCCAATGGTGGAACAAACTCCCTCACGACGCCAGGACAGCGGAGTCAATCACCACCTTCCGGAGACACCTGAAACCCCACCTCTTCAAGGAATACCTAGGATAGGATAAAGCAATCCTTCTCACCCCCCCTTAAATGATTTAGATGCACTATTGTAAAGTGGCTGTTCCACTGATGTCAGAAGGTGAATTCACCAATTTGTAAGTCGTAAATGTAAATGTTACCAATCGACAATGGCTGTCAATCGTCGTAGTTGGATGATGCTATTGTAATATCGCCCAACCCTAGTGTACGCAACAGTAATGGATTGTTTAGAGTAGAGAATTAAGCTTGCTTCAGAGAACTAAGAATCAATTAAAATTATTTTTCACTACTACTTAAAGATGGCTAAACCTACTGTATATTTTTTGTGTGAATATTAAGTCGTTTCTTTTGCAGTGTCAAGATGCTGGGTTCCAGTCGGTTTCTACTCTCTTGCCAACTCTTTATCCAATTGTCATGCAGAACATGTTTGGCTTGACAATGTCGTTGGCAAAAGCACAAACTGATCTGGGATCAGTTCACCAATCCTTCTATCAGATCAGTCTTATAAGCCAAAACCTCTTCCTCCTCCTCCTCCTCCTCCCTCAGGCATCAAGGTAGGAGGGATGACTGCAGACAAGATGTTCTCTCTAATAGAGGTGGAGTGTCTTGGTGCCTGTGTTAACGCTCCCATGGTCCAGATCAACGACAACTACTACGTGAGTATACTGGATCTGGCCAGGAACCTCACCATACTTCTGTGCCGATACAACATGTATTGCGATTCAATACTGTGATTTTTTTTTTTTGATTTATTGTGATTCGATGTTCCAAACAATATTGCTTACCATATGTCTGCTGCAGAGGAACAAGAAACCCATGAGAAAACACGTTTTGATCAGGCATTGAAATAAAAGTACTGAAAACAAACAGGCTCCCGATTTAAAAAAAAATATGGAGAACAAGTTGTGAAGGAAAAACACTGGGGTTTTGGTGCAGCGGACGAGCACCAAGATAACACTGAGATATTCTCAAAATGATACCTGCAAAAATATTAGAGTAGTTGGTCTCTTCTCTAGTTCTCCATTAGTACCGTCTGTTAGTTGGTCTCTTCTCTAGTTCTCCATTAGTACCGTCTGTTAGTTGGTCTCTAGTTCTCCATTAGTACCGTCTGTTAGTTGGTCTCTAGTTCTCCATTAGTACCGTCTGTTAGTTGGAAAACCACTAAGGCTCTCTGTAAACCACAACCCTCGTGCTGAATTAAGAATTAACCAGAACTGATTGTTTTTTTTTGTAATTGAATAAATATAGCAATATAAATTTCACTCATTTAGGTTATCGAACTGGTTTTATGTGTCAGGGTAGTTTTACTGGGTAAATCGACTGGTTTTATGTGTCAGGGTAGTTTTACTGGGTAAATAGACTGGTTTTATGTGTCAGGGTAGTTTTACTGGGTAAATAGACTGGTTTTATGTGTCAGGGTAGTTTTACTGGGTAAATAGACTGGTTTTATGTGTCAGGGTAGTTTTACTGGGTAAATCTTTTATGTGTCAGGGTAGTTTTACTGGGTAAATCGACTGGTTTTATGTGTCAAGTTTTACTGGGTAAATCGACTGGTTTTATGTGTCAGGGTAGTTTTACTGGGTAAATTGGTTTTATGTGTCAGGGTAGTTTTACTGGGTAAATCGACTGGTTTTATGTGTCAGGGTAGTTTTACTGGGTAAATTGGTTTTATGTGTCAGGGTAGTTTTACTGGGTAAATCGACTGGTTTTATGTCAGGGTAGTTTTACTGGGTAAATCGACTGGTTTTATGTGTCAGGGTAGTTTTACTGGGTAAATAGACTGGTTTTATGTGTCAGGGTAGTTTTACTGGGTAAATAGACTGGTTTTATGTGTCAGGGTAGTTTTACTGGGTAAATAGACTGGTTTTATGTGTCAGGGTAGTTTTACTGGGTAAATAGACTGGTTTTATGTGTCAGGGTAGTTTTACTGGGTAAATAGACTGGTTTTATGTGTCAGGGTAGTTTTACTGGGTAAATAGACTGGTTTTATGTTTTACTGTCTGGTTTTATGGGTAGTTTTACTGGGTAAATAGACTGGTTTTATGTGTCAGGGTAGTTTTACTGGGTAAATAGACTGGTTTTATGTGTCAGGGTAGTTTTACTGGGTAAATAGACTGGTTTTATGTGTCAGGGTAGTTTTACTGGGTAAATAGACTGGTTTTATGTGTCAGGGTAGTTTTACTGGGTAAATAGACTGGTTTTATGTGTCAGGGTAGTTTTACTGGGTAAATAGACTGGTTTTATGTGTCAGGGTAGTTTTACTGGGTAAATAGACTGGTTTTATGTGTCAGGGTAGTTTTACTGGGTAAATCGACTGGTTTTATGTGTCAGGGTAGTTTTACTGGGTAAATCGACTGGTTTTATGTGTCAGGGTAGTTTTACTGGGTAAATAGACTGGTTTTATGTGTCAGGGTAGTTTTACTGGGTAAATAGACTGGTTTTATGTGTCAGGGTAGTTTTACTGGGTAAATAGACTGGTTTTACTGGGTAAATAGACTGGTTTTATGTGTCAGGGTAGTTTTACTGGGTAAATCGACTGGTTTTACTGGGTAAATAGACTGGTTTTATGTGTCAGGGTAGTTTTACTGGGTAAATCGACTGGTTTTACTGGGTAAATAGACTGGTTTTATGTGTCAGGGTAGTTTTACTGGGTAAATAGACTGGTTTTATGTGTCAGGGTAGTTTCACTGGGTAAATCGACTGGTTTTACGATGTAGCAGGATGGTTTCATTGTCTGAATATGGATCTGTGATGTGTTGCTGCCCTCTGGCTTACAGGAGGACCTGAGTCCTAAAGACATTGATCAGATCATTGACGAACTGAAAGCTGGACAAGTCCCTCCTCCTGGACCCAGGTATGAATGTCTATCGCCTCATATCATATTTACGGTCCTGTGTTTTGCTCAATTGTATGCCGTAGTAAGATTTTATCCCTTATTTTAAAAATGTAAGCAATTGACTGAGGATGGTGCTCGACCATCTGACAAAGAATTTGGGAAGTTTGATGAGGACGTTTAATTTTTTTAAATGTTTAAAATCCAGACATGTGGCATGATTGCGAGAAGCACAGGCTCCTAACTCATATAACAGCATGTTGTTCAGCAGTGAACTGTGTCGAGGACATAGGACTGGACTTTGCCTATCCATACAATGTAACAGCACATTACTTGTCTAGCAGCTTTTTTATTTTTTTAAATTTTACCTTTATTTAACCAGGCAAGTCAGTTAAGAACAAATTCTTATTTTCAATGACAGCCTGGGAACAGTGGGTTAACTGCCTGTTCAGGGGCAGAACGACAGATTTGTACCTTGTCAGCTCGGGGGTTTGAACTCACAACCTTGCGGTTACTAGACCAATGCTCTAACCACTCGGCTACGCTGCCGCCCCGCTGAACTATGAAGACTAACGTTTTGACACGCACTGGTGATTTTTTACAACCGGTTGATCGTTGGATCAAAATCGATAGAGATCTAAGTAAACTATTGTTTTGTGTGTGTGTGGTGCATTCAGAAAGTATTCAGACCCCTTGAATTTTTCCAACATTTTGTTACATTAGTCTTATTATAAAAAATGTATTAAATTGCCCCCCCCCACCCAATCAACACACAATACCCCATACTGAAAAAGCAAAACACATGTTTTTAAAAATGTTAATAAATTTATTATAAATGTTAAAAAAACTGATCAATTACATAAGTATTCAGACCCTTTACTCAATATTTTGTTGAAACACCTTTGGCAGTGATTACAGCCTCATCTTCTTGGGTATGATGCTCCAAGCTTGGCACACCTGTATTTGGGGAGTTTCTCCCATTCTTCTCTGTAGATCTTCTCAAGCTCTGTCAGGTTGGATGGGGAGAGTCGCTGCACAGCTATTTTCAGGTCTCTCCAGAGATGTTCATGTCCAGGCTCTGGCTGTGCCACTCAAGGACATTCAGAGACTTGTCCCGAAGCCACCCCTGCGTTATCGTGACTGTGTGCTTAGGGTCACTGTCCTGTTAGAAGGTGGAGCTTAGCCCCAGTCTGAGGTCCTGAGCAGGTTTTCAGCAAGGATCTCTTTGTACTTTGCTCCGTTCATCTTTGCCTCGATCCTCACTAGTCTCCCAGTCCCTGCTGCTGAAAAACATCCCCACAGCATGATGCTGCCACCACCATGCTTCACCGTAGGAGCACTTAGGACCTCAGACTACGGCGGACTTCCAACAGGACAACGACCCTAAAGACACAGCCAAGATAACGCAGGAGTGTTTTCGGGACAAGTCTCTGAATGTCTTTGAGTGGCCCAGCCAGAGCCCGGACATGAACCCGATCGAACATTTCTGGAGAGACCTGAAAATAGTTGTGCATCAACACTCCCCATCCAACCTGACAGAGCTTGACAGGATCTGCAGAGAAGAATGGGAGAAACTCCCCAAATACAGGTGTGCCAAGCTTGTAGCGTCATACCCAAGAAGACTCGAGGCTGTAATCACTGCCAATGGTGCTTCAACGAGTAAAGGGTTCTGACTACTTATGTAAATGTAATGTGTCCATTTAAAAAAAAAATAGATTTTATACATTTGCAAACATAAAATTAAAAAAAAAAAAAAACGTTTTTGCTTTGTCACTATGGGGCATTGTGTGTAGATTGGACAGGATTTAATCAATTTTATAAAAAGGCTGTAACTTAACAAAATGTGGAAGAAGTCAAGGGATCTGAATACTTCCTGAATGCACGTATAATTATTTTAACATCTTCCTCTTTTTAACTACAAAACATAAACCTGCTGTGTTCACATTTGTTGATTTCTTTATGTAAAAGTAGTGGCCCCAGCCGACTTGTAAGTCGCTTTGGACAAAAGCGTCTGGGGGATATATTGATTTTTTTTTGTTGTTTTTTGTTGGGGGGGGGGGTCATTGTTGTTGGAAATTAATATAAAGTAGAAAAAAATGTGTTTGTCCTAAATGTAATAATTCTTCGTTGTTATTTATCTTCCAGGAACGGACGTTTCTCCTGTGAGCCAGCAGGTGGACTGACATCTCTGTCTGAGCCTCCTCCTGGACCTGGTTTCGGTGTTAGAGCTGATTTATAAAACACCTGAACAACAGGACGCCCAGGCCCAACTTCACTCGGGTGTTCAAAGTGTATGAACTTAATAATAATAATAATAATGTAAATAAAAATGTCCATTTAATTGTGCTTTTGGTGTCTGTGTCAATTTGTATTTGAGATTATTAGAAGGCATCCTTGCTATTTTCTTTGGCAATAAAGTTAAATATAGGTTGAAAATGAGCACAGATTCATAGACCTACTGTGTATATATATGAACAGCACCTTATACAGTGCACTACTTTTGACCAGGGCCCATAGGATGTAGTGCACTACTTTTGACCAGGGCCCATAGGATGTAGTGCACTACTTTTGACCAGGGCCCATAGTGCTCTGCTACACAACTATTTTCAGGTCTCTCCAGAGATGTTCGATCGGGTTCACGTCCGGGCTCTGGTCGGGTCCAGTCAAGGACACTCAGACTTGTCTAGTGCGCTACATAGGGAGGACGCACATCTATATAACATGGGGTGAGGGAGACCTCTCTCACTAAGATGTAAAGTGGAGCATTTATAATCAGGTAAATAAAATACCAATTTAATTGTTCTTGGTGTTGGATTGATTCTGTGTGTCAGTTGAGGTTAAAGACTTGCTAATTATCTCTTGATAATAAATGGATACATACAGCAATATTTACCTTAAATGGAGGTACCGTTCATTACGGGGAGGCAGGGTAGCCGAGTGGTTAGAGCGTTGGACTAGTAACCGGAAGGTTGCATGTTCAAAGCCCCGAGCTGACAAGAACCCACTGTTCCTAGGCCGTCATTGAAAATAAGAATTTGTTCTTAACTGACTTACCTAGTTAAATAAAGGTAAATAGAAACAGCCGTGATTTGACAAAAGTGAATCTCCTTTAAAAATAACCCGAGAAAGAATAGGATCAAGAATCAATCTGTCAGCGGCTACATTTCACACAGCAATTACAATCAACTTGATTTATTTTATTGAGAGCGAAATTGAACTACTGAGTGTAAAGTCAAATGCACGTACACAAACACTGTTGTGAAACCTACATTTGCGATGCATTGCCTCTTTAAGCAGATAGCCTTGACAGATATGGTGCAATGCCCCCATGTTCAAACCATGCCAATGATCATCTAAACGAACCCTAAACAAAGACTCCTCTATGTTACAACCGACTCTGTCATCTCCTTTCAAGCCCGGATGCTGATTGCTCGTCGCCGTGTATAAACCACTGCCCCTCCCCCCATTCAGATTTTTAAGCTTGTTTTCTTCCGCAATGTAATATTCCCCTACCGCGCATGCGCTTTAATAGACATCTAATGCAAATATCACTGCGCCACAACAATCCAATGTAGCTAGAGTGGCGGAAAGATGCAACACATTTACGGAACTAGTATACAAGTCTATACATTCAGTTACAATTTAAAAAATAATAATTGTATTGAAACAATTTAACAAGACAGGACGTTTCCACTGCACTAGTTTGATTACCTGCTTGTGTTACTTCTTCATCCGACACGTTCGAGAACATTCCCACCGGCCGCAGAGTCGAGCGGAAAAGATGACGTCACCGGCTCTCTCTCTCTCTCTGTCTCTCTCTCTCTCTGTCTCTCTCTCTCTCTCTCTCTGTCTCTCTCTCTCTCTGTCTCTCTCTCTCTCTCTCTCTGTCTCTCTTTCTCTCTGTCTCTCTCTGTCTCTCTCTGTCTCTCTCTCTCTCCCCCCGTCTCTCTCTCTCTCTGTCTCTCTCTCTCTACCAATGACACCCAACAAGGTTCAACAAGCAAAATACTCCCCATTCTCTTATATTTATATATATATATATATATATATATATATACATAAATTAAAAAAATACCACTATAAATATGCATGCTAGTAAATAACGATGGAGATGCCAAAGCCTTTCTATCAGATTTTTCTGTGTGTGAAATGTTTTAAAATGAGGTAAATCTGCTTGACATTACCCCCCCCCCGGGCTGAAGTGGACCACATGACCGCTCTCCGCCAATGGGACAGACGTTTGGCATGTTTTTCTGCGTGTGTGTGGGGGGGGTTTTCCTCCTTGGAGACGGACGGACTGTTTTCAAACCCACAGCAATACAACTGGGAAACAGACGTCAGGCTAATACAGCTACTGTTCATGTCCCAATCGTTTCAGGAAAATTACTCTTTATATTCACGTTGTTCATATTCATGGATGAACACGAATGAACAAGCGGAAAACAAAACGCATTGGGAAAGGTAAGCAGAAAGTAAGATTTTTTTATATATAGTATTTTTTTTTTTAAATTGTCCAATGTATCAGAACCCAGTTAGCCATCAGGCTAGTTAGCAAGGTAGCTAACTTTTGGACGTAACTGCGTTCAAATACATGTAATGTTATGACACAGCTGGCTAGATTTTGAGTTTGTTACGATCATGTGTTTTAGATACACATGTGTATATTTAGTTACAGGCATATTATTTTGTGGTTAAGCTGTTTTTTTGCGCAGAAGAATATGGAGAATTGTAACGTGTGTTTCTAGTGTCGAGGGCAAAACGGGTTGACAACTAGTTGGTTAGCTGGCTAGTTGGTTAGCTGGCTAGTTGGTTAGCTGGCTAGTTGGTTAGCTGGCTAGTTGGTTAGCTGGCTAGTTGGTTAGCTGGCTAGTTGGTTGGCTGGCTAGTTGGTTGGCTGGCTAGTTGGTTGGCTAGTTAGTTGATTAGCTGGCGAGTTAGCTGGCTGGTTAGCTTCAGTTAGCCGATGTTCATAGCGACGTTAACGAGGTGGAAAACGGCAATGGGGCTTTTCGCCTCAGCGGCCTTTTGTTTTATACTGTCTTGTTTTGTTCTCCAAACGTACCATAAGACTTCAAAATGTTCTCTAAACGTAACATGCTGCACAGTAAATTGACCAGCTCATATTCGCATGTTACGTTAGGAAACAAACTGGTTCAAAGTCATTTTTACGGTGGCTAAGCTAACTCACATGACAAAAAAAATAAAATAAATGTTTGCGCCCAACGTAACGTAGGGCATGATATTCTCTGAAAGATAGCTTAACGCTAACTAAAATAGCTGCAGTTCTGTCCATATGCATTTGTATTACAACTAAAATATTTGCCACATTGTATCTGCAATATGCACATTGTAGCAACAATGATTTGCAAAGCCACTGCACAGTCAAACGCGCTGACACCTTTACAGGCAGTAGCAGCCAATAATCTGGGGGTGTGTTGGATGATACAAAACTCTGTGTCTATGGTGCGACCGTCCTTCGCTCTGGAAACCTTTTGTCTAGCAGGACGTATCAATATATATATATATATATATATATATATATATATTTTACACTCACTCGGATCCTACGCAAAAGCAAGCCACTGGGTGCAGATGTGTCGCTGAAAATGACTTCAGACCATTCTCGTTCATGACAATGACAGACGAAACTCCTTTTACAGGATTGTAGCCGATAATGTATGCAGAATGAACTGTCCCCCCCCCCCCCCTGATGACATATCAAATCAGGGTGTTTTTAATTTCTACCCTCCCATGCTGTTGCAGTATTTTGTAAAGCCTAATATCAGTACAATTCAGGTTGGAAATGATATCACACTATTGTTTTCAGTGAGGCGGCAATGATAACACTGAATCTATGAATAGAGTTTCAAATAGGCCAACATTTTTTTAAAAATTCAATTTTATATATTAAATCATATTTCTTACTAAATATGTCTCGAACCCTACCTTAAATTGTAAAAGCATAGCAAAAATTTGTGTAATAAAGAACTTAATTACGGAAAGCATAGTGAATAAACTCTAGGTTTTCAGTCTTAATCACAAACATGTTGAAAACAACTACTAGTCCTAATATATTTTACCAGATATATTTGCTTACGCCATGAACTGTCATTTATTTGGCTCAATTACAGAATTCCGGTTTGAATGTCAAACATGGCGCGAATCAATATCGTGAAATAAGT
The DNA here is from genome assembly GCF_036934945.1 of Oncorhynchus masou masou. Lineage (NCBI taxonomy): Eukaryota > Metazoa > Chordata > Actinopteri > Salmoniformes > Salmonidae > Oncorhynchus > Oncorhynchus masou. The sequence continues at coordinate 3,193,511 of NC_088214.1, forward strand.
TCTGACCCTGACTTCAATGATCATGTATTTAGTATTCACGTGCCTTTTATTTATCTTACTGTAATAGCCTACCTAATATTTAGTACCAACCTACGCCATGGCATTCAATACGCGGCCCACGAGACCAAGGTCCTTTCGGAGACCACAAAACATCATCACTTCTCAACAACAGTGACTCAATGACACTGAACTAAACAGGACAAGTATCTCCTGGTTCAAGTGCAGCACCTGGACAAAGATCAGCACGAGAGGAATAACAAATACAACATGTCTAGTAGCCCACTCTCTCCTATATATTCCGACCAGTCATTTGTTAACACTGGTACTGGCTTTCGATCTTGTAAGAAGAGATCAAGATTTATCCTTCATTTATTTATTGTGTAGTCAAGATTGCATTGCCATTTGACGTGTTTAGCGATTCTGATGCAGTGGCAATGACTTGCAGTTTTATGAAGCAATTCACATGTACATTTTAATAGCGAACCACATCACCTCGTCAACGTATGTTCCAGTTTGACATCTCAGTTCATCAGAAGCTTTAGTAACGACCGGCGAGCAATGGCAATGACAGGCAAACGCGTCTTGGACTCTCACAATGAGTATAATGCCATGTTTTGTGGCTAATTGGGTAATTTAATTTATCATTAAAAGGCCTTCAATATCATTAGTAAAACAGACATGTAATTTTTTTTAAAATATATATATTACCTGATTGTGAAATAATTGGTAACTGGTTTCACAATAGCAGAGGATCATCTGTAGCAGTGCTATTCAAGGCCTTGTAAAGAAAGGATGACATTCCTACGCCTCTTGCAATGCCACGATAGTGGTTTTGATTCTCGGGACCACTCGTACATGTATGTACTCATGACTGTAAGTTGCATGAAAAGCAAACGTTTATATTTAAACCTGTACATATTATACACCAGACCACCAACCCCCACTCAGAAGTGGACTAATGCCATTCCTGTGGAAATGGGAGACGAGAACAAAGCGACAATGTTTTTAAGAGTAGTGATGTTCAGTTTTGGGAACCTCATGATCCGATATTACCACGATACTTAGGTGCCGGATTTTCTATATGTTTTGCGTTTCGCTACGGAGATTTTTTTTTTTTTTTTACATTTTATTTATTGCGATTCGATGTTCCTAACATATTGCTCACCATATGTCTGCTACAGAGGGACAAGAAACCCACGAGAAAACACGTTTTGATCAGGCACGGAAATAAGAGGTGAAAACAAACAGGCTTGTTTTCTTTCTCCGCCCCTACCCACCCATCACAGCCTTTTCTCTGTTTTCATAGGCTACATCCATTGGTTAGTTTGATACCACAGATGTCTTGGTGTCCATTCCTGTGGAAATGGAGACATGAACATGATGGTGACCAACTCAGGGGTCTTTCCCGGTCGTATTTACTCGCCCCTACCTTATATCTGTTTACATACTGACCCATCTGCTGGT